>NW_025830833.1:0-4460 GCF_002878395.1 Capsicum annuum | reverse complement strand
TTTCTTCTTATTTAGGTTTATTTTCTCTCTTTCTTTCCTTGCACGTGAAAATTTTTCTGTTTTATGGTACGGTAAATAAATCAATTAAAATTCACCAAATTTACCTAAGCAAATGAAAAATGGACAATTAAGGAGAAAAAAAGGTCCTGTCCTTAACATGAGAGGTACGTCAACATATGTAGTCATTTGCGATGCAAATTCAAATTAGTTTGAATACGCATGTCAATATTCTTAAGTATTAAGTAGTAAATCAATCAATCATTAACTAAGTCTAAGTATTAGGTAGTAAACCAATCAATCATTAACTAAGTCAAAATCTTAAATTAGTTGAATTCATTAGTTATTAGTTATATATTTTTTTCTCTATTCAAGTCAATTTCTTTCCAACACTAAATTGTTAGAATTTGTGACTCAAATTCTGTTGATCCAGTCCAGAAAAATCTGCGGTGTGACACATGCTCCTACGGTATGGACCTGTATGTTTTTGGACCTAGGATGAACATTCCTATCGAACCATGAATAGTAGTGAACAGTAAAACATGCAGGAAAAAGTACTAAGGCCTGACGTATTTTTTTCTCCAAATTTAAACGATCATAACTCCTTGTACATAATGATTTGGGTGATCTACTATATATCAATGAAAATCTCTGCGAGTCCTCTTTCCAATGAAATTGGTTTCATCCAATTTTTCAATTGGAGCAAAAAGTTATGGTCGATCTACTTCAGCCTATCAAAAGCAAATTTTTGGGTTAACTTCAAACAATCATAACTCCTCGTACACAATAATCTGGGTGAGATACTATATATCAACGGAAAGATATGAGAGTCCTCTTTCTAATGAAATTGGTTTCATCCAATTTGGATATCGGAGTACAAAGTTATGGTTAATCTACTTCTTACTATCAAAACAGTCCACCAAAGGACAGATTTGAGAATTATTTGATTTTTAGGGGCGTTTTGGTCATTCCCCCTCACCCAAAATCCATCCAAACCCTATATTAAAGCCTATTAGAAGCATTATATGCTATATTTCATCAAATTCCCTAAAAAAAAAAACCCTAAGCTCCTACATCCAACTTCAAGAACCTCCAAAGTTCACCATTAATTCTGCAAATTTATTCAAGATTCCAAGTTTCTAGTTCAAGGAATCCAAGAACCATCATTCAAAGGCACGATTAACATCTCAAAAATGAGTATCGATCTAAAGTTCATCATTTAAGGTATGTTGGGTTTTTCAACAAGAACTCTCTTTCATTCTTGTGCCCAAAAGTAATTTTCTTTACAAAGACATGATTTTTATTTGATTTTTTACGAATTTGAAGCATGAACCCATATCTTATGATGATTATTATGAAATCTTGATGTTTATGATTTTGAAAGATGAATTTGCATGTGTGGAGATATAAATCATGAATCTTGAATGATATTTATCATGATTTTGATATTTGGGTCGTGAATCTCCATTAGAAATTGTTTTTTTTAGAAACTGTGTGTTGTAAGCACGTTGATGTTGAATGTTTGAGATATTTTGAATGATTTGACCTTTTGGTCTTAATGGAGTTATTTTGAACTCGAATGTGAAAGAAATCCACAACGTGGTTGATTTTGATAGATGGGAAGCATGATGGCTCCCGATGTATATTTATATATTACTGAAATTGTTTTATTGTGGATTGTCTTTGAAATGATCTGAGCTAAGTCTGGGAGAAATCTTTAGCACCGAGTGGGAGGTATAAAGCGACCTTACTTCCCTAGAACTACGTGCCCCCGTAGGAGTGAGCCTGAGGCTGATTTATATAGTGATCACTAGTTTGTGTGAATTTGATATCGATAGTCCTACTTCGATGGCAAGGATAGGATGGCTCTCCCCAACGTGGGTTGTACATTGGACTCCATGTAGCTCACATGTTTTATGTCGGTTATAGGATCTCCCAGTGTGTGTGTGTTTCGTTGTGTCTATGGTGAACGGTGAAGTGATTTGAAAGTGAAATTGGGAAAGTTATTCATTCGAAAGATTTAAATGATATTTACATTATGAGAATTGATATTCTTGATGAATTGAAAGTGATTGACAAATTATATGATGACTCACATGTGTTATTATACTTATTTCATCCTCTCATGATTATGATGATTTTCTTCGGGATATGTGAGTCTTTCATACATCCTGCATATTTCTTATAAATATTTATGATGATGATGTTTATACAACTGCATACACCCCCATATACTCGGTTCCTTTCTATGGTACTGACCCACATCTTCGGATGTGGGCTGTATTTTCTCAGAATGTAGGTTCAGGTGCTCAGTTCCAGGTTCGATAGTGATTCTTCGGGCAGGCTATTCTACATCCTCTGTTGTGGTGAGTCCTCATGTTCTGAGGACGTGATGTCTGATGTCGGTTTCACAAAATTATTTATATTTGATAACTGAGTATGAGTTAGTTGGGGCATGTCTCAATGGCTCGCTGGTTTTATTGATTTTCTTAGAGGCTTGCCAGACTATTATAGATGTTGGGAGTTGACTAATAAGTCGTATTTTGTTATCTTTCTAAAATTCTTTTATTCTTAGATGATAATTAATTTGTTGATATTTGAGGGTTATTTATGGAAACCCCATTGATTTGTGTTGAACTGAATGGAAATGGCTTAAAGGGTTAGCTTGGGGATACTCATAGTCTCAAGCACTGTGTGACGCTCCGAGATCCGTTTTCTGGGGCTCTACAAACTTGGTATCAGAGCCTAAGGTTGTAAGGTTACCTAGGGAGTCTAAAAAGCCGCGTTAAGTAGAGTCTTGATCATCGGTGTGTAGAGCGCCACATCTATGAGCAAGAGGCTACAAGACGTTTTAGGAAAAAGTATGATTCTTTCTTTCAGAAGTCTATCATGCTTAAAGTGTCTCTCTCTGCTATTGATTCGTGCTTTCCTCTTTCAAAAATATGCCTCCACATTGAGCGAGAAGAAATAATGATGGTCAACAACCTCAACCCGCTAACCCATTGAATGAAAACGTGTCTCATGCTGAATTTCGGGTAGCCTTTCAGGCGCTGGCCCAAGATGTTACTACAAATGTTCAGGCCAACCCGACCCCAGCTCCACAGCAGTAGGGAGGTGATTCAGCTGTTACCAGGATCCGTGACTTCATGCGGATGGATATGCCGGAATTCTATGGGTCCAAGTATGATGAGGATCCACGATTGTTTTTAGAGAAGGTGTGGAAGATTACTCAGGTGATGCATGTATCTGAGGAACATAGTGTGGAGTTGGCTGCGTATAGGTTGAAAGACCTTGCTTATGACTGGGTTGTTGCTTGGAGGAAAGGTAGAGGTGAGGGAGCTATCCCTACAACTTGGCAAGAGTTCCAGGATGCATTCCTGGATAAATTTTTCCCTTTGGAGATGAGGAGGAAAAGGTGGAAGAGTTTATAAACCTACGACAGGGGTCTATGACTATTAGGGAGTACTATCTAAAGTTCAATCAGTTGGCCAAGTATGCTCCTGACTTAGTGGCTGATAATCAGGCTAGTATGAGTAAGTTTGTGACTAGAGTGTCTAGTTATGTGGTTAAGGAGTGTAGGTCTGCTATGCTGAATAGTGATATAAATCTTTCTAGGCTGATAACTCACGCCCAACAGATTAAGGTGGACAAGATTAAGGAGAGAGATAGAATGAGAGAGAATAAGAGAGCTAGGTCCAAGCAGCACGGACAGGGTCAACTAGATCGCAGGAAGGGAGTCGCCCTCAGTATCAGGATCGTTCGTCTATACCAGCACCGTCATCTGCTAGTGCTCTTGTGCCTAGAGGTAGGCAGGAGCAAGGTAGAAAGTCATATGCATCCAGGTCCCAGTATAGTGCTGGCAGTAAGCCAAATCGTCCCCTGTGTCCTAAGTGTGGTAGGGCTCATTCGGGTAAGTGTTGGGGTGAGAAGAGGGGTAGTTTCCTGTGTGGTGACATGGGTCACAGAGTTAGAGATTGTCCATAGGATGGACAAGGGTGTCGTGACTATCTCTCTCAGACCCAGACTCAAACTGTTGTCCAATTCCAACGACTCGTCCAGCCCCAGCTCAGGGAGCCTCTTTCAGCAATGCTGGCGGGCAGCGCCAGAATAGATTCTATGCTTTACCATCCCGCCAGGAATAGGAGGACTCTCCCGATATTGTTACTGGTATGCTTCGTATATTTCAGTTTGATGTTTATGCTTTGTTGGATCCTGGATCCAGTTTATCATATGTTACATCTTTGATTGCTGTGAATTTTGAAATGAGTCCTGAAATTATTCCTGAGCCTATCCTAGTTTCTACCCCAGTGGGTGATTCGATTGTTGCCCAGAAAGTGTATAAAAAGTGTCCTGTTACCGTTCTTCATAGAGTCTTGTTGGCTGATCTGATTGAGTTAGACATGGTAGATTTTGATGTGATTCTGGGTATGGACTGGCTGTATTCTTCTTATGCCTCTATTGAT
>NW_025830832.1:0-6868 GCF_002878395.1 Capsicum annuum | reverse complement strand
TTTAGTTAGGGATTTTAACTAAGTTCGTAAAGAAACATGTAAATAAGTAAACGAAAGAAAAAAGGGAGAAAAATGGAGTAGTGATTTAGGCTTTCAATCCCAAACCATCGGCCCTGTCCTAATCTAGTTAGGTTTTCAACCCATTTCACCTGTCTTAGTCTAGTTTCGAGCCTTTGGCTCGAGTCTCTCTCCACCTGCATTAAATTTACAACTTTGGCTTTGAGGCCCAAATGAATAAAGGAATAAATAAACGAATAAAAATAAACAAAGACAACAATGATTAACTAAAAAAAATAAAATAACAAATGAGACTTTTGTCTCTTAGCCGCTTTGAATGTGGGATTTTGACCCCTCCTTCTTCTTTCGACTCCTCTTACTTGTTCTTTATAATCAGCGTTCAAAGTCTTCTAAAGGGGGTGGGCCTTAATGGCCCAATTCATAATGTGAGAGTCCAATGGGACTCGCAAGTGGATTCATGCAAATAAAAAGGTGAATGAATTAATGTATGTTCTCAAGAGTCCTTACATTTATAAATAAATTATTCAACAAAAAATACAACATTTTAGGCAAAAGAAAACAGTGATTCACTTTCTACCTATAAACATGTGGACTGTAAAAAATGTCTAAATACATCAATCTGAAGATTATGAAAAGTATGGCTTGCAATCGAGTCAATTAGTTAAAGAATGTGTCAATCATAACACTCACACAAATAGATCCATACACTACAATCTCCACATTATTTCAAAGCAATGTTAAGGAGCTTAATTTACCAAGTCTCCGCTACTTTTCATAACGCATGGTACCAATATAATCATAAAATATTTAGAAAAGAGTTAAACCAGATTATTCAACGAATATATGAGGCAAATAAATTCACTACCTTAAGTTAGAACCCAGAAAAAGAAAGCAAATCAACGAGGGGAACAGTCAGCTTTATGAAAACTAAGATCCTGTATTATTTGTAACAAAAAAAAATAAGAGCATTTTCATAACATAATACTTGCAGATACAAAAAGTAAGGATTTGACACCTAAAAGGTAAATCCCAGTGTTTTCTTCTTGACATTGTAAGTCAGGGAAAACAAAGTGAAGAGTCCTCTTTTAACCAAGAAACGACGAGATGAACGATGCTAAAATATGCGTAGAACTCGAAACATCTTTTTCAAAATATCACTCGAAAAAGACATAAAATTTACATCATTCCATAATAACCAAGAGATATAAAATTTACATCATTCTATAATAACCATTCTGAGCAATTAAGTATCAACAGAGTATCAATAATGGCATCTCCAAAGAGGGTCAAATAACTTTGAATAGAGCAAATTTTAAGCAAATTTGCGCAACGTTCATCAAAGAACAAACTTAACGTCCATCATCAAACCAATCATGACACAGGTAAGATAAAAAAAACAATTTAATGCCTCATACTCTAACAGTACCTACACTAGGGACAAAAATTAATTAAACATGCAAAGGGAATGAATTTTCTATTAGCTATAACAACTTACAACCAACAAGAAATAAGTGTGTTTAGAAAATTGCAAAGAAAACAGTGAGTATTTCATCATACCAAAACATGAATTGTAACCATATAATAGCGAGAGAAAGCTTAAATATTAAAGAACTGAATGAAAAGAATGTTACCGATTCGGGGAGCAGCAAAATGCGAACAAATGAGATATCAGCAGCGTCTCAACCACTAGAGATCAGACTTCATTATTTTGGACACCAAGATAATAGAAGTGAGAAAAAAATCCCTCAAAATCCTGTTTAAAGAAAAGAAAGAGACCCCTCAGATTTTCAACTATGATTTTTGACCTAAATTTTGAAACAGAATTCGAGTTCACAAAGCTTTTTCTAAAAACAATTTCTAGACCCTTCAATTATTCCCCTCTTTGAACCCTAGAGTCAAGACAAAAAAAAATTCTCCCTCACAGTGACTTGATCGGTCTTTATATACGATTCCAAATTCGGGGGAAATCTAGGTGTTTCGAAAGGGGAGTAATTCAAAATTTCACTCAGATCTGGATAATTCATAAATAGGTGGACCAATTACCATTGGAAAAAATGAATCCCCCCTTCCAACCACTAAAAAATACCCAAATATGTACCAAATTCGTAACCCTATCTCAAAATTCACGAAATTAAATGTTGGAGGACACCTCAACACTATTCTAGAAGGTTCGAAATTCCTCAACATACGCATTTATATGGGGGTTATGTAATCCAAATGAACTGATGGTGAAAGGATGTATTTGGGTTTTTTTGGGTTAAAAATGCGTCGAACTTGGGTCGATGGATTTGGGGTTGATTTTGTGATTGTTCCTGTTATTCTTTGATATTCGATGTTGCTCACTGTTATTTGAGCATATTATGAAGAGAGGGGCTGAAGAATAATTGGGTATTTAGAGCTGAAGGGATCTGGTTTCACCGTTGTTGGGGAATAGGTCATTTGGTTGAGATCGTTTGTAGATAAGCATTTGAGAGTGGGTGTTGTTGAGAAGATAAGGGGGGCTTGGGCTGGGTTCTTGAGAGTATTGGGCCAATTTGGGGGCTGGTATTACAGATTGGAAAAAGTGAAGGGGAATGGGCTACTGGAGTTGGTTGTTGCTTGGGCCCAAAATTGTTAGTGTTAGGCCTGTTTAATTGAAAATGGAGAAATGGGCTACTGTTTGAAGAAAATATGAAATGGGCCCAGGTGTTTGGCAAAATTGGGTTTAAAATTGGGATGGATAGTTTAGAAAAATAGTTTCAATTAACATTTAACCCCTTCTAATTAAATTTTGATCAAATTAAAGGCTAATTGGCCAAATGTATTGTGATTGTGGCCAATTTTATTTTCAATTTATGATCAAATTTAATATATTGATTAAATTGAATTGAAATTAAATATGAATTAATACTTCTTTTAGTCCCGAGTTTCTTGATTTAATAAAACCAAAAAAGTAATTCTCCAAATAGATTATGTGTGAGAATAAATTATATTTAAATCAAGAAATGCCCACATTCCTTCTAATAGAGGTGTGGTTAAATGGTGGTGGTGATCATCATTTAGCTTGCGTCTAGAGAGTTTGACATCTCTTTCAAGACTATGTCCCATTTTGTTGTTGAGAAAGAGTTCCACATTATGCTGTGTCCTTTTTGGAGTCGTCCACAGCTGTGGTTTTGATATGAGATTTTCATCCTCTCGGATGCTCTCGACAATGCTTCAGGCAAAAGTGTTAGTCTTAAATATAATCCACAAAAGAGGTAAGTAATCTTTTACCATATCTCCACGTGAGTTGTAGCCTGAAAAATGAAGTCATCCTTTATTGAACCTATTTGATGGGAAATAACTCGCAATAACAGACACAACAACCTCCTTGGTTGTTGTATATTAGCTCATCTGTCGAGCAAATATGTTTTTAAAGTAGGGTGGCCCTTTTGGCTACCTATATCAGTTGTTGTATGTGGCATGATAACCTCTTCGGTTGTAGACGATGATTGATTTATAAATTTTCCCTAAATTATCAATCTTCAGATGATCTTGCACATTATTTGATATTGGATACGAGTGACTTACAGATATCTTTTGAATTTCTAGCTTTTACATAATCCCGCACATCATCCGACTTTGGATAAGAGATGACTTACAAATATCCCTCCAATTGCTAGCTTTCAGGTGTTCTTGCACATCATCTAACCTTAGATCTAATATGACTTATAGATAATCTCTCAAATTGATCGTCTTTGGGTAATACTTCACATAATCGATCTTGGATATGATGCGGATTATAGAGAACCCTCGGACATATCAATTTGACAATCTTGCATATCCTCCGATAAGGATTTAGTTGCGACTTACGGATAACCTATGAACTATCAAATTTTGGGAGATCTTGCACACTATCCGATTAGGATGTTATTGTGGCTTACGGATGACCTACAGGTTATCAACGCATAGGTGATCTTACGCACTATCCTATTTTAAATAATATAACTTATAGATAACCTTCAAATTGTCAATTGCTAGGAAATCTTATATATCATTCATCCTTAGATAGTGACCTAAAGGCGTCCCTCCAAATCGTGTGCTCTTAATGTATTCAGATGCTGATTCATGAAAATATGATGATATCATCGACGCCAGCATAGTGTCTTACATGTCAACAAATATATTGAATTCTAATGATATCCTCAATGCCAGTGTTGTGTCTAGCGGGTCGACAAATATATTGAATGCTGATGATATCCTCGATGTCAGCGTTGTGTCTAGCATATCAACAAATATTGAATGCTGATGATATCCCCGACGCCAGCATTGTGTCTAGCATGTTGACAGATATATTGGATGTTGATGATATCCTCGATGCCAGCATTATGTCTATCATGTCGATAGATATATTAGATGCTGATTATATCCTCTATGCCAGCATTGTGTCTAACGTGTCGACAAATATATTGGATGCTGATAGTATCCTCTACGCCAACGTTGTGTCTAGCGTGTCGATAGATATATTGGATGCTGATGACATCCTCGATACCAGTGTTGTGTCTAGCGTGTCGACAGATATATTGGATGCTGATGATATCTCGATGTCAACATTGTGTCTAGCGCGTCAACAGATATGTAATGGCCTTTGTGGCAATGATATGCAATGGCCACTGTGGCAGTGATAAAATAATTTTACCTAGCTTCATTTGTCAGTGTCCTGATTTCTACAAGTACCTGTACTCAAGGTAGACGATTAGTAGACATAAATTCGCTTTAACTAGCGACTATTTTTAGGAATCTTCTAAATACGATACGTGTAAAGAAGACAAAGTGCTTTTGTTTGTCGCCTACAATCTCAAAAAATGAGATGGACAAATCAAAAGGTCCTCAATAAATGGGCAATAAACCTATTTTTAAGGTTGCCCTAAAATACTGTTCTTGGGCATTAATGATCTGTTGTGGCTCCCAATTTTCTTGGGGATTTTTTAAAGAGACTCTTATTTTGTGTATTGATCCCTATATCCATAGAAAAATGATAATTTGAATGAAATTACTCCATGTTGACCTTCTTTGATCCTTGATTTTCTCCTTGCCATCTCTTGGGCATTCCACCATATTGAGACTTCCACCCTGACACTCTATCCCAAATGATGTCTAGGCAAGTAGTAAGTAAGTAAGTCGTAAGATTTTTGAAAATAGTCTTCAATTTTTGGAAATAATTTTGAAAACTTCTGTAAAATTTTAGAAAATTTCTGCCAGTCATGTCATGTACTAGCTCAATAAACGTCTTCCTTGCGGTTCTGACTATATCCAATGGATAATTTCCAAAACTAATGATTAATGTTGGAGGGTTTCTTCAAGTAGTTCTATCATAGCCAAAAGTTGAGTCTACCCATACTTTGTTACAGTTGGTTGTTTCCAAAGCTTTAATCTCTGGTGCTGGGGAATTTGGAATATGTTCCGGCATTTGGTGGAAATTTAGAGGTCTTTCTCAAAATTTCTGCCGCACTTTAAACTTGTTTGAGATAATTCCAATCTGAGTGGATCTGAAGTCTTTGCTGATCTTCATTCTCTTTGTTGGATGTCAATCTTCTCTTGTGAATTTTCGAGATTCCTTCTCGAAAATTCTGCCCCAGTTTCCATTTCCTAGGGTTATATGACCGAGCCGTTGAGGTGCCTACGTATCCCTTTGAAGTAGGAATCAGGTCAAATGTAGTTCAGGCTTACGCTTGGGATATATAAAAAAAAATCTAATGGGTTGACCGAAGATGACATAGGCTGCCTACGTATCCTTTTTGTTGGGAATTCAGGTCATCACGTAGTTCATACATAAAAAAAAATGATAAATTATCCTAAGGGGTTGACCGAAACCGACATAGGCCGCCTACGTATTCCTTTCTTGGGAATTCAGGTCAAACGTAGTTCGTACATAAAGGGAAAGGATTCTAGGCAGTTACACACTAGTACACAACATTATTACAAAGGTGATTACAAACAAACTAAGAAAACACAAAAACTAGAACGTCATTCAAACATAATATCTCTTTATCGCATCAGAATTGATTGGTTTAGTCCACTCTGTGCCATCCATCTCAGAAAAAATTAGAGCTCCTCCAGATAGCACCTTGCAAACTATGTATGGCCCTTGCCAGTTTGGAGCGAACTTGCCCTTGTACTCCTCTTGGTGAGGGAATATTTGTTTGAGAACCAGTTGCCCCACTTTAAATGCTCGAGTTCTTACCTTCTTGTTAAAGGCACGAACCATCCTGTGTTGATACAGCTAACCATGGCATACAGAGCCCATTCTCTTTTCATCAATTAACATGAATTGTTCATAGCGAGCACGGACCCATTCTTCATTACTCAGTCCAGCTTCCTGAATAATCCTTAGGGAAGGTACTTTGACCTCAGCGGGTATCACAGCTTCATTCCCGTAAAATAGTAAATAGGTAGTTACTCTTGTGGAGGTTCGAACTATTGTTCGATACCCTAGCAAGGAGTAATGTAACATCTCGTGCCATGATTTATCATTTTAGACCATCTCTCTCAAGATCTTCTGGATATTCTTGTTAGCAGCTTCTACGGCTCTATTTATTTGGGAACGGTACGCTGTCGAGTTGCGATGCACAATCTTGAAATGATCACAAATTTCTTTCATTAAGTGACTGTTCAGGTTTGCCCTATTATCAGTAATAATCAATTCAGGCACTCCGAATCGGCAAATCAAGTTATTCCTGATGAAATCTACAACCACTTTCCTAGTGATGGCTCTGTTCAAAGCAGCTTCGACCCACTTAGTGAAATAATCAATGGCAACAAAATAAATCTATGCCCATTCGATGCTAGTGGCTCTATTGGTCCAATGACATTCATCCCCAAAGCTACGAAA
>NW_025830831.1:0-3946 GCF_002878395.1 Capsicum annuum | reverse complement strand
GTGTGTTGAAGATTTTGAAACATCTTCTAGTGCTAATCATTGAATAGAAGTAAGGGTCTTTCTATCTATCCTTTAATTTCAAGCATTCTTCTTCTTCATCTCCATTCTATGTGTTGTTTTCTCTTTATTTGGTTGCTGGAATTTGCATCTTAGTAGCCAATTTTGTGTGTTTGCTAGTCTTTAGGCTATCATTTGGTATCAAAGCCTCGGTTAGGGTTGTTCCAACATCCCTAAATCTTGGTTTTAGTGTTCTTATATAGAAAATCTCATAAAAAAGAGTCGAAAATAAAAAAATACCAAAAAAAATGTGTGTTGTCTTGTGTGTTTGTTGTAGATCCGCATTTTCCAAGTTAGATCTACTTGTTTTTGTTTTTTTTTGAAGGTTTTTAGTGCTACATCCTTTCTCTCTCACACATAGGGATTCTAGATCTACTTTTAGAGTGAAGTTTGGTTATTTTTGAGCTAGATCCACCATTGTTGTGGCTTGTTTTGAAGCTTTTGGAGAGGGTGACGTTTTTTGGCTTGTGTTGGTGACTTGATTTGTGGCTGATTTTTGGTTGGTTGAGGTTGTTTTGGCATAAGGAAGATCTTCAAAAAAAATCAAATTTGGTGTTCATTTGCTAGGTGGTCAAACTTTGGTCAACTTTTAATTATTCATCTTGTTCTTCCATGTTCATCAAGTCTTGCTAAGGAAGAATATTCAAAGAGTGTGTTTGATCCAAAAAAAAGGAGAAGAAAGAGAGAGTACTTGGTGTTTGTGAAGAAATATTCCTTGGTACATAGTCATCCAAAAGAAAGAAGAGACAAAGGGTATGTACAATTGAAAGTACAAGGGGGACCAATCCATTTTGAATTCATTTGAAGCTCTAAAAGGGCTCCAAAACCTTCAATTTTTCCCTCCCACACGAAATTTCTTCTTCTCTTAAGTGTGTTTGGCCGAAACAAGTGTATTGAGATTTGAAAATTTTGAAAAGTGACGTCCAATCACAAGCTACCATGTCATCACTTATACAAACAACCAAATTGAGTTCTAAAATTAGATTTCCTAGTTTCTATTTGTTGTTTCTAGTTGCTTTTGTGTTGATTCTATTACTAATTAGTAAGCTAGTAATTACCTACTAGTTTGGTAATTAGATTAGAGTCCGTTGTTTCACGTCTTCGATTTTTGTGTGCTTTTCTCGTTTTCAAGTCGTAGTATTTTTGTTGGTTCAAGTTTGCGCATCACTCATTTTGAGTCATTTCAATAAAGATCCATTCCAATACAAAGCTTCTCACCTCTCAAGAACTTACCAAGTATTGCCGGTTTTCCAACACTTGTGAAGCCAAGTGAGGTCAGGTTGAGTGTGAGTGAAGTGAGGCTTTTGAACTAGCTCGTTTGCTTGTTTTGTAGGTTATTTTGCTTGCTGTTTTTTGCACCTCCTGATATGGGTATACAAAGCTGTCCAATACGTTCTCGACCATTCACACGAAGTCAAGCTCGGGAGTTACAAAAACTACAAGCCATGTTCATGCAAATGGCTGTGTGTGAGTTGGTACTTGATCCGCCAAAGAGCTTCAACATTTTTAAGTGTGAAAATGAGCCTTGAATAAATTACACTCTAAGGGCACCCCATGACTGAAGGGTAGGAAGGTCATTTGTCCTTCATTTTGTGTGTAATATAAATAGATGCTATTAGGGTTATTTTCAGCACTTAGTTCATTCTTCATATTTCACAACAAGTCTTGTAACATTGAATATTTCTCTCTCTCTTGTTCTTGAGAGTAGAACCTGAAATCTGTCCAACAAGTGTAGTTACACTTGTGTTGTTTCTTGGCTAGAAACTTGAGATCTTGAGGTTCATGAGTTCCTCTTGGTCTAAGTAAGAACTTGGTACTGAAATCTTTTGGTCTTAGGGTCCTTTCTTCAAGTTAGGGTTCATAGATTCTAAGATATCTTTGTGTCAAGTTACTATCTTTCATTTTCTACTCTTGAAACTTTGCAGTAACTTAGTGAAGCCGTGTGGGGCTGATTTTTGATTCACTATAGTTACTGCCATTTGTTGTTCTTGTTGTTAACATTGTACTCTTTGTAATCTATCATCTTGTGTTGCTGAACCATTGTTTAATGTTATTGTTATCTTCAAAATTTGTGATTGTTGTTGTCTTCACATATTGGAGTTGTTATCTTCAAGCTCTCGGAATTGTAGTGTGTTTGGACTGATTTTGTGGCAGATTTAATACGCTCCAAGCTGTGTAATCACCTCCCTTTGGGAAATGTATTATGGGAGCTTTGATGACCTAAATAAGGCCTTGAGTCGAGAAATGAAGAGCGGAAATAATGCTATAAGGACTGATATAGATTCATTGAGGGGTGACATGATTAGAATAAGAGCGAGGGTTGATAGACTATGTCCACCAAAATCTCCACAATTCCAAACACCTCAAGTCCAAAGATCCTATACTTCACAAAATCCAATGACTCCTCTCCATGAGTTAGAAACTAAAGAGAGTGAGGCCAAGCCTCAAGATAGAGAGAAAATTATTAGTGAGGTACAAGAAGAATATGAACAAAGAAGGGAAAAGGAAGGTAAAACCATGGGTAGTGAAGTTGGAATGGAAAAAAATGTTGATTGTGGATCTTGTCCACAAAGGATCCTTTTTATTCACTAACCCAAATACTAGAATTTTACCTAGTATTTTATATTCTCATGTGAAGGTTCAAGACCCTAGAAGTCTCGAGGAGAAGCCCAAGGAAGTTTTCTTCAAGCCATTGGCCGAAAGTCCCCATTGTGGGACAAGCGAGGAAGAAGTGAATCCAAAGGGAAACCTTGACATATTCCCTTGTAATGTGGAGTATGAGGGCTTTCATGATGCGAAACAAAGTGAAGAAAACACTTCTCATAATCTACAAGGTAACCAAGCTATTTTCTACACTCCTAAAAGCTTAAATTGTTGTGGTGTGGCTTGTTGGATTGGATTAGTCAAGAAGTGTATGAATCTCCCTTTTATGATACTATTGGTGTTTATAGGTTGTATAAGGACCAAAATCTTGTTGTGAGTATGCAAGCACTAGTTGATCCTTTAGATGACAAAATCAATTCTTTTCGTAAGAATGATTCGTGTCCATCTAGTGCTAGCACTTATAACTTGAATAAGGTTCCATTATGATGTGACAAGAGTATTAACGAACTACATGACCCTTTTGTATATGATACTACCTTGGTTGATGTCTTCACACTTGATTCCTTCCTATACTACCTCTTCGCCTATGATGATAACCATGTTAATTTTGAATTGATATTATGTAGAGGTAGTAAGCTTGGTGGTTGTTTTCCTTTCTTGAATGAAGATGATTGTGATTTTGATTCTGCTCCTATTTGACCCCGGAATACTCTTGAAATGTGAAGGTTATAGTTGCTAGTCGTGCTCACTTACTTTCGGTATTGCTGCTATTCCTGTCTTTGGTATCCTATATGCTAAGCTTTTCATGTCAAATACCAAGGATAAGTGGATGTATGTTAAGTGTGAACCACCTTGGAGTGATGATATAATTGTGGTACTAATGCTAACCCTCCTACCTTGAGGATTGTGTGCTTGTTTTCCCTCTTTTTGGTTTTGCAAGGTGTGGATTTAAGGAAAAATTCCTTTCAAGATGGAGAGGATGATACAAGCCTAAAGTGCATAAGGATTGCAAGGATTTCTCAAAGGAAAAAGCTTCAGAATTTACAAGTTCCAGAAGACCCTTTTGGAGACATTACAAAGCCTTGTTCAAATGAAGAGAGAAGGAGGGATTCCTACAACACATAGGCGCCTATTCATTAAGGGCATTCTTTTCTTTTAATAAATTATTTTTATACTCCAAAGGAGCACCCTTCATTAAGGGTATTTTGGTCATTGGTTGTAATAAGTATAAATAGAAACTTTAGCTTGTATTTTCATTAGACTTTGATGAAATTGGATATTACTC
>NW_025830830.1:0-4436 GCF_002878395.1 Capsicum annuum | reverse complement strand
TGTACATATCATATCTATAGGTCATATGTCATGACTATATGAAATGGTATCTCTATGGTACAATTCTCATATCTAAGAGAAATACCATCTCTAAAGTCCATATATCATATCTAAGAGAATTTAACATCTCTAAAGGCCCAATATCATATGTAAGAGGAATATCATCATAATAGGCCCAATATCACATCTAACAGAAAGTATGATCTCTTAAGGCCAAATATCATATCTAAGAGGAGTATAATCTCCATAGGCCCAATATTATATCTACGAGGAAGTAAAATCTTTTTAGGCCAAATATCATACCTAAGAGAAATATCCTGGTTATGAG
Organism: Capsicum annuum; assembly: GCF_002878395.1. Taxonomy (NCBI): domain Eukaryota; kingdom Viridiplantae; phylum Streptophyta; class Magnoliopsida; order Solanales; family Solanaceae; genus Capsicum; species Capsicum annuum. The sequence continues at coordinate 4,108 of NW_025830830.1, read as the reverse complement.
ACATTTATTATTATCTGGGTCAAGATAAATCGTGATTCACGAAGTCACAAAGTAACCTTACACTATAGGCTTACTAGTATCAACTATGCCTAGTATCCGTAATTATGTCCACATGGGATAATACAAGTCTTAACCCATTTCTAATCCTCAAATTACATATTTAAGCAATTTATACCCTAAATTAAACTAAGTTATCTTGTTCAACTTGTAGATTTCATGTAATCCATAACCGAACCAGATAGGAACTTTTTCTCAAAACATGGACATTTAAGTCAAGTCTACCCAAATTATGGTTTCAAGATCACCACATTAGCCCAAATAAGGTTATAATACTAACCATATTTTCAACCCTTAAACCACATCTGAAACCTAGCATCATATGAAATCCATTCTAAGAATTAGCTTAGTACAGGGAGAAGGAAATAATATTCTAAAAGAGTGATAAGCATTTCACCTTATGGGTAACAACCCTCATCTAATCACAAAAATTCAATAATTAACACTAAGCTATTTGTCATGAACCGAGGCTACCCCCTAGTCAAGACAACGGTGATTATGGCCACAAGTAACCAAAACCTAACTCATAAGTTTGCACCTGCAGTAAGAATTGAGTAAAATAGTAATACAATACATCTGTAGAACATAAGCGAATAAGATACTATAAATATGAATAATGAAATACGTAGAAATGACTTTTCTAGAATATCTAATAAAAATACTAGAAACTAAACTGTCTTTCAAAAAGAAGAGATAAAAACCAAAAGAATTGACTAACTGTCTAACTAATTCTCTGAAATCCTCTAAACAGTATGAGGAGTTGATGGGACAAAGCCCTAACTAACTCTGACTGACAGTACATAAGGAAATAATGAAATAACTGAGAAAAACATAATATTTCCTCAATGGATTAGGACTCACCAGTACTACTATTCGGTAAAACTGAGTTGTTTCAGAACGGTTGGGAAACTAAGCATCCAAACCTATGTTATAAGACAACATAACGCAAAGAAATGTATGTGATCAGTACTTTTGATGTATTTGTATGTGAGATATCGACTGACTGAAATGCATGAGATAACTGAGTATGAATAAATGAACAGATATATCTTAGAATGCAAGACCAACAATAAACATGTTTCTAAAATATTTTGTAATCTTAATGAGTGAATTATTTATAACTAAATAACTGAAAATCCATATGCTTTGGTGAATAAATCCTAAGGTGACACATACTAAATGTTGACTGAGACTGTGGGAGCTATCATGTAACAGACATGCCCCAATTTGAGCTAATTAGGATCAAACCTGTAACTCCAGTTGGAAAGGAGTATGTATCGTTCCATAGGTACTGACACATGGCTATGTGGATTCACTAAACTGGTATCCCAAAGGAATAAAGAGTCACCCTGTACTAGCAGAACCTCATAAGAGATATGCATCAACCATTAATTGGTAGGAATTCATACCAAACCTATGCTAGCTATGTAGTTCTGTAACTCAGGGAGTACTACTAAAGGTCACACCTTCTACTGGTAGGTGATCCCGTATTCTTGGGTTTGCTCGGTGCTAAATCCTACACCCAACTAAACTAACACTTATATTGAACTGAGCTATGTTTAACTGAACATTATTTTTGATAGTGCTCGTCATGATAAAAAATATTTGAGTACAATGATAAGATTCATGGATTAACTGACTTATTGCTTGAAAATCTAAAATCATGTAAAATACATAGGTATCATGTGTTCATAACTCGCCACCGTTGAATGATCATAAAAATACAATATCAAACCTTAAAATTGTAGTATGGAATTATGAACATTTCACAAATCGAGTAAGAATTATGAACTTGAACATGGGAATGTGGTAAACATGAAGTAAAAACATGATTTCATGGATAATTTCATAATATGATACTGTAACATGAAACTCACTTGAATAAGACATGGGAAATAGTAGTTTAAAAGATGAATTAATCTAACCTTTCATGGAATCATACATGGACATTAAATTGTGTTCAATTACTAAGGAAAGAGATCAATTTAACCCATCATAAACATATAAAACTCCATAATAAAGAAAGAACCCTTATTTTAATCAAAGAGAATTTTTTAGGCTCAATGTGTGAAAAAAACCCATTGATGAATACTCGCATACCTCAATTGTTAGGTACTTAAAGATTTCTTGTACTTGGGAGCTTCAAATCTTGGATACTTGAAGAAAGATCTTAGGATTTGTTCATGGGAAGGAGGAGGGTTTCTTGAGAGTAATTTTTAAATGAAGGGGCCAATAGTGCTCCGATGGATGCCCTAAATCGTGTTATAGATGAATTAGGTTGAGGGTAAAAGACTTATTAGTCCCTTGATTTTATTAATAAAAGACCTTGATGGGAGAGAGCAATGCATCGTGTCCTTCTCTTTAGTGGAGAAGGTAACATACTATATGACTTAATCCAGGGACAAAAGCAATGCATTATGGACCCCATCTCCATGGGAGAGACCAATGTGTTGCGTGCTTATCGCATTAGATCATTCTTTGAGCTATCCAAAAAAGTCCCAAACTTCATTCAAAAATCCTGAAACTCGCCGGAGACATACAATTAACCTCCCTAAATGTGAATCAACTCAAAAACCAATGTCTCATAGTTGGGAAAATGAAAATAAAAATTCCTGAAATTTAGGGGTCTTGAAAATAAATAAGTCCTTACCACATAGTGCATATTTCAAGCCTTGGACCCCTTAAGCATGCAACTACAACTGAATCGATCTTAGAATATTATAAGGTATTTTAATATCTACTCCTTGGGAACATTCGTCCCCGACTCCTTAGACTGAGAATACTAAGGCAACAAAGATCATATACTGAACATGCATGACTTGACATAATTACATAACTTAGTCTGAAGCATGATACATGAACTGAACTGATTTTGTGGATACATGAAATGACATGAGATTAGTTACATAGGTGAAAAGGAGAATGAAAAAAAGTCAATCTATGGATAATCTTTACCTCAGGTTGAATGGGATTTTGTGGAGAAAAGATGAAAGTACTTGGCTCGCATATGTGCTTCTACTTCCCACGTACTTCCCTCAATAGATTTATTCTACCAAAAAATTTTGAGCAAGCGAACATTTTTATTTCTAAGCCTATCAATCAGAAGATCAAGGATCTTAACTGGGACTTCTTCATAGGGAAGGATATGCTTAACTTCCACGCTTACTAATGGAACAGTAGAAAATAAATCACCAATGCATTTCTTTAACAAGGAAACATAAAAGATTGGATGCACTGATGCCAAATCTTCTTACAACTCAAGCTCATAAGCTACCTTCCTATAGTGGCTTAAGATTCTATATGGCAAACATAGTGGTGACTGAGCTTCCCCTACTTACCAAATCTCTGTACTTCTTTTTTATGCAAAATTTTCAAATAGACCAAATCACCAACCTTAAACTCAATATCCCTTCTCCTCACATCTGCATATGATTTTTGACAGCTTCCCGAATCAACTGAACTTTGTCCATTTCCTTAAATAGTGAATGGGGCCCTATTAAATAAGCCTCAGCCACATCTAACCAACAAATAGGATATCTATATCTCTTTCAATAGAGAGCCTTTAATGCAGTCATAAAAATATTTTAGTGATAACTATTATTGTAAGAAAACTCAATAAATGGTAAGTGGATAGCCCAACTACCTTTAAATTCAATAATGTAGGCCCTTAAGATGTCCACCAAAGTCTAAATGGTCCATTCAGCCGGAAAATCTATCTAAGTATGGAAAGTTGTACTGAGATAAACTTGGGTACCAAGACCCCTTTGGAAAGCCTTCCAAAAGTGAGAGGTAAACTAAGTAACTCTATCTGAAATGATAGACAACAGAATCCCGTGCAACTTAACCAACTATCTAAGATAGATTCTAGTATAATCCTTCGCTGAATATGATTTATGAACTAGAAAGAAATGTGATGATTTGGACATTTTATCTATGATGACCCAAATCGAATCATGCTAATCATGTGTATGAGGCAAACCTATCACAAAATCCATGTTCACCGCTTCCCACTTCCAAGTGGGGAAGCTAAACTCATACAATGTACTATTAG
>NW_025830829.1:0-1170 GCF_002878395.1 Capsicum annuum | reverse complement strand
TTGAATGTGTTTAGACAAAAAGTCACAGTCACGACTATTCATTCACTTTTTTCTTAACAATCATATCATCATATCACTTAATTAATCCAATGTTGTGACTTTTTTAAAATTAAATAATCTTTCGTTTACGATTATAATATCATTTAGTTCCTTATTATTTATTAACGAACCGTTTTTTGGAGAATTTCTCATCATGACTTTTCCCCACCATCTGTTGCCACAAGTGCCAATCCTTACCTACAACCGTCGCCATGTTGAGAATAGGGAATAAATAGAATGATAATTAAGTATTGAATAAGAATTAAAAATTCAAAGAGGACCAAACCAAACCAAACATATACATTGTTTTGCGGAGAAATTCAAAACAGGAAAATCGATTTAAGTTAGAGATTCTGAGTAAGTGGTTCCTATTAACGTTTTAGGAAGGTGTTAGGCACCTAAAAAGTCCGCTAACTTACGGTTATCCGGACTGTTTGAAAACGTCTTTGATTAACTTCTAAAATTTGATTTGTTGAAAAGTGGTTGTTTTTAGAAATATTTTGAAAGTTTGCAAAAATTAGTTTTTAGCGAATTCATTAGGGGATGTAACTAGGTTCACAAAAGGCATGCAAAACAAATAATCAGGAAGAAAAGGGAGAGGGGAGAGAAATAGTGATTTAGGCTTTGAAGCCCAAACCGTTAAACCTGTCCTAACCTAGTTGGGTTTTCAACCCGTTTCACCTATCCTAATCTAGTTTTTGAGCGTTTGGCTCTAATCTTGCCTCTACCTGTATTAAATACAACTTTTGCTTCGAGGCCGAGATGAATGAATGGATAAATAAGCGAATAAAACAAACGAAGACAACAATAAATGGCTAAAATAAAATAAAATGACGAATGAAACTTTTGTCTCTTAGCCGCTTCGAATGGGGGATTTCAACCCCTCCTTCTTCTTTTGACTCCTCGTGTCCGCGCACTAGGTTGCTTTTTGGCTTTTGCAAAAGTCTTCTAAAAAGGATTGGGCCTCAATGGTCCATTACGTAATGCAGGTGAAAGAGTCCATTTGGATTCCCAAATGGGTTCATGCAAAAGAAAAGAAAACGAGGGAATTAACACACTTGTTTTAGGATTTTACATTCATAGATAACTTATGAGATAAAACATGAGATAGAAATAAATAAAAAAAATCTG
>NW_025830828.1:0-1157 GCF_002878395.1 Capsicum annuum | reverse complement strand
AGTTTTCAAAATATGAGGTTCATTCCCCTCTTACCCATTTTGAATTTTTCCTTGGATTCTATAGTATCATTTCTATCTATCATGCTAAAAATACCCTAACTCCTCATTCAGGGATAAATGATGCACAAGGGGATAATATAAGGCCTCGAACAACTTTGATCAATTTATTTTTGCCCTCCCATACATATAACATTAATTTTTGACTTGAAATATGATAAGGTATGTTAAAGAAATGTTTTGGGAAAGTTTTGAAATTTTTGGAAAGGGTTTTCATAATTTTGGAACCCCAAGGTAGTGAGGGTCCATGATAGAGATGTGCCACCCCATTTAGTCACCGTGATATATACGTGGCATGCTGACTATTCTCCGTGACTGCGACGTGCCATACTGCTATGTTAATTTTTTCTAATTTTGTTTTTATTTTCAATTGGGGTGAGGAGATTTTTTGTTCTAGACCCCTTAACGGCTTAAAAACACCCAATTGAACCCATTGCCTTTAGTTATTAAGATCAAACACTAAACTTCTCCTCTTTAACTCCAAACCAAGAAAACTTAAGGGTTTTACAAGGATTTCATCATTTGAGCTCTAACGTTTGATTTCTCTTAAAATTCTTCTTTATTTTAGGCATATTACTCATTTCTTAACTTGAATTTTATGTTGTGGCATAAATTTATTCAATATTCATATGTTTTGAATTCATGGATTTAAAATTGGGTTGAGGGTTTTCGTTGTTAACACTTGAATTACATTTTCCTTGTGTTTAATGGATTTTTCATGCTTTAATTAATGGCTTTTAGGACTAAATTGGTGCATTGTTATAATGTTTGAAATGAGTGACATAGGCTCCACCAAGTTGATAAATTTTTTTCTTGGTAATGGCATTAACCTCAACCCTCATTATAATTTTGGTTTTTGAATATGGATTTGTACAAAATTTAACTTACATTTGATAACATTGCTTGCATTAAAGGATAAATAGATAAATATTATTTTATAATTCCCTTGGTAGCCATGGTTTCAGATTTTAAATGGAACTTGGGAGTCTATTGGTTATATGGGTTAGTTTGGCATAAACATAATAACTTTCAAGCATATTGGTGTGACAATATCGAGTTGGTAAATGCCTTAATAGATGACTCCCTGGTTAATGGTTTGT
>NW_025830827.1:0-1277 GCF_002878395.1 Capsicum annuum | reverse complement strand
TTATTTTATTATTTTAATCATTGATAATCGTTTGAATTTCTATGTATCATTTTGATATGCGTTCAGTGACTTTGTTAATTTTTCATCATTTTTCATTGTTATTAAATTCTATTAATTGTTTGGCCAATGAAAATATCTATCCGTCGGATACTTGAGGCCATTCCATTACAAATGACGGATTTTATTTTCAAAAGATTACTATTTTATATCAAAATAAATGCTTGGCCAATGACATTATCTCTCCGTTGGATACTTGAGGCCACCCCAATACAAAAGACGGATCTTTACTTTTCAAGTTATTTATTTTATATCAAAAATAGACACATGGTCAATGACATTATCTCTCCGTCGGATACTTGAGGCCATCCCATTACAAAGACGGACTTTATTTTTCTCAAGTTTATTTATTCATATCAAGTATCAATACAATGACCGATGAAAAATTATTATTAATTTGAGGCCTCTGTAAATAAAAGACGGACTTTACGTGTACAAATACGTAATAAAATAAATATTTTGGGCGATGATGAAACTTTATAACTATACAAGATTTTATAATTCAGATTTTGACAAGACGATTTAGGACGGCCAATTAATTGAGCAACCACTTCGTAGCAAAACAATTTAGGACGGCCAATTAATTGAGCAACTATTTCGCAGTCATGACTTTATCTGAGCCCACTTTTTAACAAAAAAATATCTTTTTAAATATTTATAAACAAACATACTTGTTCAATTTATTTTGATTATTATTTATTCGTTACTAACATTTTTACAAGTGTTTATACATATTATTTGGATTACTCGTCGAGAGTTGCATTCAAAGAGTCTCTTTTAATTTTGTATTGTATTTTTATATTTGTACAAATGTTATTATAGTGAAAACTTTATTTATGGGGTGTTGAGTGGAATTTTCTTTATACAACTTCACCTCGCGTTTATGCAAACTTAGGTCGTTAATGTTTACACTAATAAATTAAATTAATCAAATTAGTTTACATACTTTGACATCTTAAAAATCGTAATCTTTTTGTTAAAGTAAATCTTTACTTTTTCATAAACTTTAATCAAACAAAGAACATTATTTTTTCTCTTTCTCTTCATGACATATCAAGATATATTTTCTTTCACACAACATAAAATACTTTTCTTTTCACATGTATTTTTATACATATCTTTTACATTTTTTATAATAACATGTTTTATTTATATATTTAATATACATACATTTTTACATAATTTTAAACATTTATATTATTTTATATTTAATACATACA
>NW_025830826.1:0-3177 GCF_002878395.1 Capsicum annuum | reverse complement strand
CATTATAAATTGAAATATAATGTTTTTCAACAATTACATATTTCGGGGGTTTTCTTCATCTAAAAGACCCTTTCCTTTTTCCAACAGGGCACTAACCCCATCCCTCAAGAGTATCCTCAAACATAGAGCATCATTTAGCTTTTGTAAGCAAGAAATTGATCAAAATCATAGTGGTTTACAGGCATTTACATGAGCTCGAGCACAAACTATCGATTTCATTTGGTCAAACAATCCAGCATAATTCAACTAAAATTACACACTACATCAGGAGCATGTACCTGAAAGTCTTTCCTTCCACATCCCCTAATCAATAGAGCATCACCAGTAAATGCCATCCTTGGCCGAGGTTGATCGACTCCATCTCCTGTAACATAGGTAACACAGCCTAATGTATGACCAGGAGTTGCACGAACCTGTAATATACTGTATCAGATTGTATCTCAAATATGGACGGCAAAATTTTCAGCACACAACCAAATGTTCGCGAATATTTTGGTAGGTGTCCCCATGCAACTGATGGAAATTTTAACGGCCAACTATTCGTAGGGTCGGTAGCTGTTTTTCTTGTGGTCCATCAATCCCACTTTATTGAGTCATGTATTACTGAGGGAGGATTATGATGTTATAATTGAATCCACCATAACAACATTTGACCATTCTGAACATAATACTTACTGTATTTGATAACAAAAAGGTCTCGTTTAATAAGATCATAACACTTCTCCATTAGTCTTCTGCACCAATAAGTACAAATCAAAGGGTATATATATACATCGTTTATCAAGACTAGTATGTGGAAGTCACTATTGCTTTCTGCAGCAAACTAAATGTCAGATTTAGTGCTTATGTTCAAGTCCATCTTTTCGTTTCCAAAATTTGCTTTCCACAAGGCTCACTACATTAAAAGAATCAAACAGTTTCTCTCTCCTATAGAACAAAATCACATGATTGACAAATGATGACTCACCTGCACACCATACTGTAGTAATTGTCATATGTTTGCAAGTCAATTTGACATGTATGACATGATTATTTCTTAGAACTATAGATGGAACTTATAGAATCAAATTCGCTGTTATGATTTTTGACCCCAACAACAACTTGAGAAAAACTTAATTATCTTTTATATGCACCATAATGTACATGTCCGTGTACCTCCAAGAAGATATCTCTAAAGTAGATTTTATCACCAGGTTCGACAAAAAGATCAGCTTTTGCATTGCTTCGCTTTGGAAATTATCGATTTCACATGAGGCACCTTAGTCTGCAGCATTAAAAACAATAATGAAGCACCAGAAAACAGAAGTGGAACAGTTTTGAAAAAATGTCAGGCAAATGAAGTAATAAAGTATTATGTTCAAAGAAAATCAGTCCAACATTAATCAAGCCAGAGCCAGTGACGTGATCAGCATGAACATGCGTGTTTATAGCATATATAAGCTTCAATCCCAATTCTTTAGCAAGTGCAAGATCACGATCCACTGTTTTGTCCACGGGGGCAATCAACTGCAGTTGGATTATTTACATCAGTTAATTCTATGACTAAATTTCATGCAGGTCGATACACCCAAATAAGAGTCATGCTACGGCCACTCGACGCGGAATATGTATATAATTACATAGAAAATATATGAAAATAGGTATAAAATATATAAAATTGATATATAAAAATGTAGTCACTAGACTCTGTGCATAGCGAGAAGACTTTAATACACCAGACTGCCCTTCACTAGATTTTCGTTGAATGAAGGAGGGCCTTAGAGTAACTGATAAAATTGTTGTCATGTGACCAAGAGGTCACAGGTTCAAGCTTTAGAAATAGCCTCTGGCAGAAATGCCGGTAATGCTATGTACAATAGATCCTTGTGGTCAAGCCCTTCCTCGGATTCTGTGCATAGAGAGAGAGCTTTAGTTGACCGGACTCCAAGGTAATGTTGCGTACAATACACCCTTGTGGTTGGGCCCTTCCTCGAACCCTGTGCATAGCGAGAGAGCTTTAGCTGACCGGCCTGCCCTTTTTCTAGAATTTCATCTACTTCCTCGAACCGTGTGCATGGCGAGAGAACTTTAGTTGACCGGACTCCAAGGTAATGCTGCGTACAATAGACCCTTGTGGTCAGGCCTTTCTTTGGACCGGATGCATAGAGAGATAGCTTTAGTGCACCGGACTACCCTTTTACTAGAATTTCGTCGATTGTTAAATTCTAAACTATACTTCCCAACGTTGTAATAGGTTCAAAGGTAAAATTTTAAAGATCGTACGTTTAAATTTAAATTCTGAATCCACTTCTGTAACAGGATCAAGAACTAGGTTGCACACTCTTGTGTTCAACCCTCCAAGAAGTGGACCAACATTGTAGGAAATAGGCATTCCAGATAGAACTGCTGCCGAATTCGTTATTCCAAATCCACAACCAAAATTTGAAGACCAATTTTACATTGCACATTATAAAGAGAAGTAAGTTAATTACATTTATTCTATGAATTTTTTACTCAAATTATTTCTTAGTTTATTCATAGATGTTAACTCAATTTTCAATTTATTGTATTAAAGTTGCTATATTATTTTTCGTAATGAATAAATCACTCTTCTTGAGTCGAGGGTCTATTTGAAACAAACTCTCTACCTCATTTGAGGTAGTGGTATGAACTATATACACTTACCCTCCTCCAGATCCTACTTTGTAGGAATACACTGGATACATTCATGTAACGAATAAATCACTCTTCCAGGGGGCGGGGGGTATATCAGAAACAATTACCTCTCTACCTCATCCAAGGTAGCAATATGCACTGCACTTACCCTCCCCAGATCCTGCTTTCTTGTAATACACTGAATATGTTGTTGTAACAATAAATCACTCACTTTAACCTAAGCATCTTGAAAGTCACTATATTTTTTCTTTGTAATAAAAATGTCATTCGATTTTGTTTAAGTATCATACTAAGTTAATACGAGTAAACCTAAAGCAAAGTTGAATAACTATTTTTGTTATGAAAATATATTTAGCGACTTTATGTTATATATACTTATGTGAATTTGAATGACTATTTTTGTTTGGAAAAAGAGTTTAATCACGCAATGTGATGAAATAAAAGTTAAGTGACCATACGTGAAATTATTAATTGATTTTTTCTTTTTCAGGTTTAGGCAATATGGATTATGGGATTGTTATA
>NW_025830825.1:0-3138 GCF_002878395.1 Capsicum annuum | reverse complement strand
ACCGGGTGCTTAAGTCACCTTAGTATATGATTAGAGGATTCGAGCCCCCCGTGCATATATAGATGATCTTTTTTTAGTTTGTGCGGCTACATGCACTGGGGCCCAACCAGGGGATGAGAGCTGTGGCCTATATAGCCGTGGGTACTATTATGTGATGGTTGAGCTACACAATCTAGGCTAAAATTTTAAAGTGCATGTTAAGCCTTGTTCCCTATTTCGACATGTGATATATATGCATATGCATTTGATTATATGCATTGTATTTTGAACGATTTGAAATTGTTGATCATGGAATTATGTTATCCTTATCCCTAAATATCATGCTAGCGTTCACCCCGCTAACTATTTTCAGCTGCTGTATCCCCACACGATGCAAGAATTTGCCATACGTCTATTTCTTGGCATAATGATTAGGATTCACAATCATCTCTTATGTTGAAATTAAAGTGATGAGCTTCCATACATCAGAAGCCTATATTTCATGTTTTGGTCTCTTATGATTTAGACTGTTTAGATTTGTTTTTTGCTATAGTCGGGGGCATGTCCCAATACTTTATTGATATATAGTTTAGGTTCGTGTCTAGAAAGCTTGTTTGGATTATTATGCATTTGAGTGATGTTGGTCGGTTGTTGGTAATTGATTATAGAAGTATCTTTTATTCTCTAAATTTATCTTGTTATATGTTTGGAATTCATCCACAGGGGTGATATTATGGTTGTTGGCTCAGTGCAAAGGGTGATCTCTAGTCCTTGGAGGATTTGAGATACCCATCACAACCAGGACCTAGTTCGAGTTGTGACATAGTTGATTCATCAGTGGGAGTTGACTCTGGATTAACTGTAGTCGAATGATTAATTGATAGTTCAGGAGTTAGGTATGCTTTGACTCCTGGATATACATCTTACCCATTCTTCATCAAAATTCAAACTCATAGGAGAGTGATTAGTTTCATCAAATATGATATACATAGACTCTTTAACGCACAAAGTTCATTTACTTTAGGCTCTAAAAGCACGACTAGTGAGAAAGTAACCAAGAAAAATACCTTCATCACTTCGTTGGTCAAATTTCCCTAAGTTAATCTTCCAATTATTATCGATGAAATACTTGCATCAAAAAGGATGAAAATAACTAATATTAGGCTTTTACCTCTCCACAGCTCATAAAGAGTCTTCTTTAGAATTGGTCTGATGAAACATCTATTGAAGACGTGACATGATGTGCTTACTACCTCTACCTAAAAGTTAATAGGTAAGTTATGTTCTAGCAGCATGATTCTTTTAGTTTCCTGAAGATCGATTCTTTTGCTTCACCACACCATTTTATTGAGGAGATCGAGGGGATGAGAAGTTTTGACAGTACTTGTTCTGAGCACAGTATTCTTCGAAAGTTTTATTCTCAAATTCTCCTTTATGATCATTGTGAACATAGGTGATGAACTGTCCCACTTCTCTTTGTACTCTTCCATATAAGATGTCAAAATTTGTGAAAGCCTCATGTTTATGAGCAAGAAACATTACCAAGTTAAAATGAGAATAATCATCAATAATTACAAAGACATTATTTTTCCATCGATACTTCCGGTCTTGGTGGGGCCAAATAGATCCATGTGTATTATTTGAATGGGTTTAGTAGTAGGGACAATGTCTTTTACTTTGAATGATGTTCGAGTCTATTTTCCCAGCTGGCAAGCATCATAGATGTGATCCTTTTCAAACTTGAGTTTTGGCAGATTTTTCATAAGTTCAGGTTAATAGAGTTTCTCAATGACATGCATACTAGCATGCCAAAGCTTTCTATACCACTACCAAGTGTCATTGGTTTGCATAATAAGGCAAGTTAGAGTAGAAAAATTAGGATTATTTGGAACATATATATTGTCAACATATTTATCGATAAGAGGGATATCTCTTTTTTCATGTTTGATGTAGCAACTTTATACTTTGAAGAAGACTCCAAATCCTGTGTCACACAGTTAAATGATACTAAGTAGGTTGTGTTTGAGTCTATCTACAAGATATACTTCAATGAGTTCACATGAGGAGTTGAGCTTCATTGAGCCGACTCCAATGATGTCACCTTTGACATTGTCACCAAATCTGACTGATACTCCTTGTATTTTCCTTAGATAACAAAAGTTTTCTTTTTTTGGTCATATGTCTAGAACATCTTCTATCGATGACCCACATTTCTTTGTTATAGATTTTGCGGATGTGTTCCGCCAAAATAGGAAAATCAATTTTATTTAGGTACTCAAGTGGTCTTGGAACATTAAGGTTTAGAGGTATTTCCTTTAGGTCTCCATACCAACACACCATTAGACCTTTGTCTACAACTGTGTGATTTATGCCCTTTCTTTCTAAAGGTATAGTAGACTGGTCCTTGAAAAGAGAAAGAGGCTTTGGATGATTTAAACAAATTTGATAAGGAACTTGAATTTGTTTTAAAAGAATTTGATCTTATGGAACTGCGACTTTGGTGATTTTCTGATGCTATTTAATTGAATTTTTACATCATCAAGTTCTTCTTGACGTAATTCAGTTTCAATTTGACATGCTTTAAGTTCAACTTACCAGTTCCTTTGTTCCTCCTCAAGTTTTTGTTCCAATCGAGCTTCCCAGTTTTTCTTTCTTAAGATATTTTATTGTATTCATCAATAACTTTTTGAAGCTCATTAGTAATTTCAAGATCATTGTAGTTATGATAATTGTAGGGTCTTACCTAGCTTGATTCACCTTTTACCATGAAACATATGTTGGCTGCTTCTGTTTCTTCTTTAGTTTAATCTTCATCACCCCAAGCGCCAAAGTGTTTGTTTCTTCTAGATGATCTTCTTCTCAATTTTGGATAATTTTTTTTTAAAGTGAATTGGCTTTCCATAGTAATAACAATGATCATCATTCCTTATGAATTCTTTGTTTTGACTCCTTGGGGTCTCAATTGTCTTTGTTTTAAGATCTGCCTTACTCCATGATTTATAAGAGCAATTCCTTCATTGTTGGCCTCTTCTAGGAATTTTTCTTCTCTAGTTGTAATAGTATTGAAGGCCACTAGTTTCTTTTTTTCTTCTTGTTTACATGATATAATTTTTCTCATAGGCAATGGATTACCTCGTAATACATTGTATGCTATATTAT
>NW_025830824.1:0-1049 GCF_002878395.1 Capsicum annuum | reverse complement strand
ATTTGGGGCGTGACATCCTCACACACCAATTTTCATCATTGACCTCACTGAAATACGGCATCGATGAAAATCAAAAGTATACACCCATGGGGACTTACATCTCGACTCCCAAATCGTTGTGTGCAGGAACTCTTATGAGTTCCTTCTTAAAAATAGAGTCAAGCCACTAGCCTTTCTCCCTAAAGTTTTATCCAAGCCTGCACTCTACACTTTAACTTGGACATTGTCTCCATACCTACACCTTATGGTGAGTCAAGTTTTATCTAAGCATGCTCTCTGCACTTTAACTTGGATGGTGTCTCCACACCTACACCCTTTGGTGACTAACTTTGTTATGACCTTAAGGTATATCCGCACCATGACCCTCATAGGCTTCATCTCATATGGAAATCTGGTTATCCCTGGAGATACATTGCTAGACCATCTAATCTGGCATGTTTAGAACCTAGATCCTTTACTTATGGCAAACCCACGATTTTCTCATGGACCTTCACCTTTTCATCACAACATGGCTAAGTAGGTATCCCTCAATATGGAATCTTTGCCAACTATTCCTTCATGGTCCTGTTCTTATTTATTTGAGCAGTGCCATGGCTTAATCTTTGAGACAAACATACGACTACTGGCAGGATCAACCAGGTAGTATTCGTCATTAATGCTGGTGTCACATGAGCCTAATTTGCCCCAAAAGGCGCGAACGGGTACGAGACAAGGATGATCATCATTCATAATGAGCATCGTATAGGGTAGATAGGAGCCGATGAATCCCCCATGCCCATTGCATCTACCGTATCTAATAATCTCGACTATCGTTCATGTACCATGACATCATACAATGAAGTGAGGAAGGCATAGGACACAATGGCATCCTTTTGGTTCACCCTGCACTCATAATGGGAAGAATAAAAGCTGGTCGATTAAACTTGATAATGCCTGGGTATTAGGTGTGTAGCACAAGAAACCGACTTTGAGAAAGCCTAAATTGCGCTTGCCTTAAGAATAAGATAGAAGGAGAGTCAGGGCATTGCTGCTCGAGCAACGATCCAACC
>NW_025830823.1:0-1360 GCF_002878395.1 Capsicum annuum | reverse complement strand
ATTTGTAGTTTGAAAGTCCTTAGCTAAGCCTTGCCTCTAAGGCAACAGTTGTAGAATATCTCATAAATGAAAATATAACATGGTAGAGTTAACTCTTGCTCGTGGCCATAATTTGTAGTTTAAAAGTCCTTGAGTCAAGTCTTACCTCTAAGGCAAGAGTTGTAGAACATCTCATAAAAGAAAACATAATGTAGTAGAGTCAACTCTTGACTGTGGGGAATAATTTATTGTTTGAAAGTCCTTGAGCTAAGTCTTGCCTTTAAGACAATAGTTTTAGAACATCTCATAAATGAAAATATAATGTAGTAAAGTCAACTCTTGCCCGTGGGTCATAATTTGTAGTTTGAAAGTCCTTGAGCCAATTCTTGCCTCTAAGAAAATAGTTGTAGAACGTCTCATAAATGAAAATATAACGCGGTAGAGTTAACTCTTGCCCGTGGGGCATAATTTGTAGTTTGAAAGTCTTAGAACTAAGTTTTTCCTCCAATGCAATAGTTGCAGAACATGTCATAAATGAAAACATAACGTGGTAGAGTCAACTCTTGCCCGTAGGGCATAATTTGTAGTTTGAAAGTCCTTAGCTAAGTCTTGCCTCTAAAGCAATAGTTGTAGAACATCTCATAAATGAAAATATAACGTGGTAGAGTCAACTCTTGTCCGTGGAGCTTAATTTGTTGTTTGAAAGTCTTTGAGCTAAGTCTTTCCTTTAAGGTAATAGTTGTAGAACATTTCATAAATGAAAACATAACGTAATAGAGTCAACACTTGTCCGTGGGGCATAATTTATTGTTTGAAAGCCCCTGAGCTAAGTCTTGCCTCTAAGACAATAGTTGTAGAATATCTCATAATTTAAAATACAATGTGGTAGTGTCTACTCTTGCCCATGAAACATAACTTGTTGTTTGAAAGTCCTTGAGCTAAGTCTTGCCTCTAAGGCAACATTTGTAGAACATCTCATAAATGAAAACATAACGTGGTAAAGTCAACTCTTGCCCGTGGGGTATAATTTGTTGTTTGAAAGTTCCTGAGCTAAGTCTTTCCTCTAAGGTAAGAGTTATAAAATATCTCATAAATCAAAATACAATGTGGCAGTGTCGACTCTTGCCCATGAAACATAACTTGTTGTTTGAAAGTCATAAGGTTTGCCTATACAATGTAGTAGCGTCAACTATTGCCCATGAAACATAGCTTATTATTCGAAAGTCGTAAGTCTTGCCTTTATAATGTGATAGTGTCAACTCTTGCTCATGAGATGTAACTTGAATGGAAGAAATCGAAGGAAAAAAAAATTAAAGAAGAAAAAATAAAGAAAAATATTTAAAAAAATAAAAATCAAAGAAAATGTAGAAGTTGATAGAGA
>NW_025830822.1:0-2496 GCF_002878395.1 Capsicum annuum | reverse complement strand
GTACTATATAGAGTATTTGAATCTGAGTCCAGTCCTATCTAGTGGGTGATCTCTAAGTATACTGATAATAAAGATGGTTTGACTTAGTCTGAGATTAGTCCTAGCTAGCGAGTGATCTCTAAATCTGATGATACTGATACTGATTGACCGTAGTTGAGATCAGTCTTGTCTATTGGGTGATCCCAGAGTCTATTTATAATGAACAGGATTGACTGTATCTGAGAGTCCTGAGTCTTTACTACTCAGCTGAGTTGACTATATCTGACAGTCCTAAATCTTTACTACTGAGCTGAGTTGACTGTATCTGTCAGTTCTGATTTTGTAACTAAAACTGTGGGATGTATTCATCTAACTGACATGCCACTTTCTAGCAAGTCTGGGGTCCAACCTGTAACCCCAGTTGGACATCTCATACCTACACTGGCTACATATTTTTGGAACTTAGGGATTGCTTCTAAGGATCTCAGTCCTATGTAGCGGGTAAGCCCCCATCCCTAGGTTTGCACGGTGATGAATCCTACTCCCAACTGAAAAACACTAAACTAATTAGCTGAACTGAACTAATTTCCTAGTTCATACTAGGAATATCTTAACTCAACTAATACTGATGGTTCTGTTTAGCTGAGTTGAACCAAGTTCACTGATTTTACTGGATTCCATTGAATGACAGAAAGATTACTTAGATCTAATGACTGAATGAGAGTATTGAGATTACAGAGATTTCTGGGAATACTGAGGTTATGGAGATTTCTGAGTACTGAGATCACTGAGATTACTGAACTACTAAGGCTATTGAGATTTCTGAGTTTTCCTGAGTCACACGACTAACTAAATTCTATAGATCATGGCTCGACTGAAAGTATCGTGAAAACATGACATGACTCTAGGCACATAGCTATATTTTTTAGGTACAAGAGCCCCAGGACTCGATTGAAGGAAACTGACAAAGCATGACTTTCTTGAATACTTGACCAACATCAACAATCCATAATACAATATATTAGGGATTTCATGAAGCATATGGTTATTATAATGTCTAACATGAATGGGCATGCTTATAATCAAGTCATAAATCTCATGTGCTAATATCATGGGCATTCCAACTACATATACTTTTCAATACGATAACATGGAAATAATTTAAACATAAGGGAATCGAAAGCATGTAACATTAAGGTCATATTTGGGTTATAATACATGATTTCTATTCTTTCAAGCATTTTATCAAACACCTTGCATGCACAATTTAGGGCATAGGTGAAATTATCAATTTAACAATTCAAACCACCCCACATTCATATATTTCAACTAGCATGTCATACTAGTTTCACAAATACACATAAAGATTCCATCTTGTAATCATTCAACACATAAACATGATCAACAATCAAGTCATAACATGAAAATCATGATATATAATTTAAAAATAGGGTTCTTGAGTTTCATGGACGAAAGGAGTCCATGAATCAACACAACGCATACCTTGCTATATGATTCTTTAAAGATTCATGGAGGAACTTTGATGATTTGGGTCTTGACCTATGAACCCTAGGTCTTGTTCTTGAAGAAAACTGAGAGAAACTAGTATTTTTGGCTGAAAATATCATGAATTCCATGTTAAAGAGGCTTATACAGGAGTGGGATTTGACAATATTACCCTAGGAAACACGTACTGGAATTTCTGAAATTTGGGAACCCACCGGTGTTCTAGGGCGTCGCCCTGCCTAGAGTGCAGGAACCTACTATCACCTCGGGCTACTGGTTTGAAATCCAAATGATCCCTAAACGGATTCCAAAAATTCCGAAACTCACCCGCTTTGTACTACGACCTTTCCCCATCGCAACACAATTTGAAAATTGAAAAACAGAGGTCGGGAAGGTCATCAAGCAAATCCCCAAAGTTTGGAGGCTTAAAGTAAGACTAAGTATTGAACACTTAGCTAAAATTTTCATAGCTAAAATTTTCTATGTGTTGGACCTTCTACTCAGCTTCAAGGAGCTAAACAAGATGAATTTAAACGCAAAGTTTTTTGGGACCTTACAATATCTCTTACTTGGGAACTTTCATCCTCAAATGAGACTAACTGAGAGGGGAAACAATGAGCTAAACATGAATGATTGAAACGTGATCTCTTGACTGACATGACTAATAAACTGACTAGATCATACTAAACATGCATATCTGATGCATGTGTAAGTGATTCATAAATGCATAACAATGTCTGATACGTGACATATGAACTAAACATCACGAACTAAACTGAGCCTCTAAATACATGGCTTACAACTGAGGTTGGTATTTTAAGGGCCCATTTATGAGTACCCTCTATTCTAAACTGGAGTCATTATGCAAAGAGAAACTGAATGATTTAATACATGAGAGCATTGAGGAATTTGAGGTATGTCCCCCTTGGGACACTATGTCCCTTTAAGAACGCACACCTTACTAAGATACTGGGGCGATGTATTGGGCATCTGCGAAATAGATTATAACTG
>NW_025830821.1:0-2773 GCF_002878395.1 Capsicum annuum | reverse complement strand
ACGTCCCAAACTAACTCCAACTACTGAAATAAATTGACAACTTAAATAGTAATGTGATCATCATGTCCTCGAAGGATAAGAACTCACTAGTAACTCGGATCGCTGAATTGGGATGCTACTGGTTCTCTGGAGCTCGTCCTTCTAAACCTATGGTATCACATACCATAGCACAAATGCGTCAGTACTTTGAATATACTGGTATACAAGTAAGGTAGGCTTAATGCAATAGGTTTATGTGCATGAACAACACTAACAGACTGACTGACACTAACGTGAGAAAATAAGCAAGCATACGTAACTGTAACTGAGATCATAATAGGACTGAATACTGAGTTCTGAATACTGAGTCTACTGACATGGACATCCGAGTCACTGATGAGTGAGAAAATGATATTGTATTACTGAATATCAAGGGAATAATACTGTGTTACTTGGATAATTGGGTCTGACAGTTTTAATTATGAATAACTACTCTGGTTGACTGTGTCTGACAGTCCTAAAGCTGAATGCTAATAACATATGTTCTAATAATTGATATAACTAATAACATGAGTGACTGTATCTGATAGTCCTAAATCTGATGAAACTAGCTGAGTGTCATACTGTATCTGAGTAAGTGAATCTGAGATCAGTCCTATCTAGCGGGTGATTTCTAAATCTTATAATACCATTATTGATTGACAATAGTTGAGATCAGTCCTATCTGGGGGGTGATCCCAGAGTCTATTTATAATGATAAGGAGTGACTATATTTGACAGCCCTAAATCTATACAACTGAGCCAAATTAACTGTATCTAAAAGTCCTGATTCTGTAACAGAAATTGTGGGTTGTATTCATCTAACCGACATATCCCATACTGTACTAACTGGGGTCCAACCTGTAACTACAGTTGGAAGGGTGTTAGTACCGCACCACTAGTAAAGACAACTACTGTAGAGTCAGTCCTAATCTAACAGGTGACACCTGGGATCAGTCCTATATATTTAAATGTGCTAACATGTGATCCCTGAGTATGTCAGTCCTTTCTAACGTGTAACATCTCGTACCTACACTGGATACATAGTTCTAGAACAAAAAGATTGATTCTAGGGATCTCAGTCCTATCTAGCGGGTGTGTCCCCATCCTTAGGCTCGCTTGGTGCAAAATCCTACTCCCATTTGAAAGTCTCTGAACTAATTAACTGAGCTGAACTAATTAACTGAACTACACTGATACTAGTAAAATTGTCTAGTGGAACTAAACTGAATTTACTAAGTTCCGCTGACTGACGGAATGTACTGAGTTCCGAGGACTGCCTTGGAGTACTTTAGTAACTGAGATTGACTGGGAATACTGAGGTTACTGAGATTACTGAGTACTGAGATCACTGAGATTACTGAACTATTGAGATTGTTGAGATTTTTGGGTTTTCCTGAGTCACATGGCTGATATAGTTCGATGTATCATGGCTTGACTAAGAGTATCATGAAAACATGACATCGCTCTAGGTACACAACTAATATTTCAGGTATAAATACCCCCAGGACTCGATGGAAAAAAACTGACACAGCATGACTTACTTGGACACATGACCAAAAACACAATTCGTAATTCATATATTGAAGCACTTCACCAAACATGTGATATGCATAAGCTTGTATATATATGGGGATTTCATGATTTCATACCAGTTGGGCATTGTTCCTTCATCTAGGTATTTAATCAAGCACTTGGTAGGCATAACACATGTAGACAATATTATACTACAATTAGTCATCATGATTTATCTCTAATTTCATCATCCTAGGGTTTATTCATAGGTTCACATGAATATACTTATATACAAATCAATTCCACATAAAATTGATCACCCAACATGGATTTGAATTCAATTGATTTTTCTCAACATAAACAAAACAAACCCAACATGAAATTCTTAAAGAAATCCATAAACTTACACTTAGAAAAGAAATTCTAGGGCTTCATGCATGGAAGGAGTCCATGAATGAACACTACGCATACCTTAGTTTTTCATTCTACGAAGATTGATGGGGAGATTCCTGAAATTTGATGGTGAATTCCCATGGAATTGAACTTTCTATGAAAACCCTAGGGCTTATTTTTGAGAGTATTTTAGAGTAATTGAATATAATTTGCTGAATCATGGCCAAATCTTGTGTTATAAGGATTATATAGGGTGGGAAATTAAACCCTTGAATCCTAGGACACATATTTAATTTCTAAGAAAATTTCCCATTTCTTATCCTTGGAGCGACGCGCCACTATCGGACCAAGTCACTAGAAATTGATAAATGGGAAATTGAATGGTGGTGCGATGCGGAGGTATTACGTTGCCACCTTGTCTATCTCTGCTATGCGGTGAAGGCTCAGGTGATACACTATCTCACTAAAAAGTCTCTAACTCTTCACCCAGGTGTCAGATTTGAGCAAATTTGGAAACGATGGAAATCTTATTCAATTCCCCACCTACTAAAAGGTGAAAATATTGAAACTACCATATGAACAAAAGTGTATTCATCTTCAAAATAAGGCTTCTAATATTCTTGGGAAACCTTTCAAGCTTGGAAAAGTACAGGGTATTACAGACACACCTTGGGTGGAGAGGAGGATTAATCTAAAAACTCCTTTATGAGCTCATTCCCTGAAGTGAGTGAAGCCGTAAGTTGTGTGTGGAACCATAACAATACTTCAACCATCAGTGATAATGGGAAGAGTAAAAACCAAAAGAATTTTTGAGTCATATGAGAAATGTTGAAGGGAGTACAAACTC
>NW_025830820.1:0-1232 GCF_002878395.1 Capsicum annuum | reverse complement strand
GTCGAGTTTGATATGCGTGGTAGTTATCCCTAACTTTTCATTGATTCAGGTATTTCTCATGCCTTTAGTTCGAGGACGAACTAAAATTTTAGTGGTGGATGTAATGACTTAATTTTTGGTGATTTTTGTGAATTGTTCATGTCTGTGTAATTTGACCATTTTACCCCTTCCAATGGTTGTGTTATGGTATTTTTGGGATGTGGAAATGATTTACATGGTTTCTAATGTATTTTGGTGTGATTTGTGCAAACTTGTGATATTTGGTGGTTATACAGTTCTTATAGTTGACTTCGGTCAACATTTATTGATTTGTGCATTAAATAGCAAAACGGACTGCACAACAGATCTGGAACATCAATTTTAGGTTGGTAACATGGTTGGTGTGGTTTTACGATTTTTATATATCATTTTGACCCTCGATTTGGAAAGTAGTGAAATTGGGTCTCGGGAGTCAATTTTGTGAAAATGATGTTTTATCAAAAATCTGATACTACCAATGAGTCTAGATCATCGAATTTCATGGGATAGCATAGTTCATATGTGTTCTTGGGAGCCCGGATGAGTCCTTAGGGGTCCATGATAACTTGGAACTCTCCAAGTCTCTAGCTAGTGCACCAGCGTGAATGGTGCACCGCTTAAGTAAGATTTTGGTCTCTTAAGCGACTTGACATCCAGTCGGAGGTATCGCTTAAGTGACTACCCCATCGTATAAGCTACCATCGATTAAGCGACAATAGCGTTGCTTATATTTCATGAACCGAACCAGGGCTTGACCCTGGCGGATAGCTCAAGTCCACCGAGGAGCGGAGACCACCCCTTTTGCCTAGCGAAATAGCAAATAACACACCTGACAATGGTTGAATAAACATATAACAAGATAGAAAGTATTAAGTTTAAAGACAGCTAAGAAAGTCAACATTAATATCCAATCCACAGCAATATCCACAAAACCTCTATACAAAAAAATAACCTACGTCGACACGTGCCCCCGACAATGACAATGACAATGACAATGTAAAAATGAAATTTTCACTTCTAATTTAAGGAAGGAAAAATCGATGGAATGATCATGTCTTCCGAAAAATGGAAGCTTTTCATTTCACCACAAACGATTGACTCTGAGATCACCTATCACTGCGCAAAAAAAGTTAGAAGTACCTTTAGACCCTACATCGTATAAGGATATAGCTGATGATAGGCGAAATTACGCGCCTATATCAATATATTTTGCC
>NW_025830819.1:0-1780 GCF_002878395.1 Capsicum annuum | reverse complement strand
AATTTGGAAATGGTGTTTTCTAAAATGTCAACTAGAGGATGTCGTACCCTATGAAGACAAAGAAGAAAATTAGGAAATAGTATTTTCTAAGATGTCAACTAGGGGATGTCGTACCCTATGAAGACGAAAAAGAAAATTAAAAGTTATTTTCTAAAATGTCAACTAGGGAATGTCGTAACCTATGAAGACTTAAAGTAGAAAATTAGGAAATGGTGTTGCCTAAGATGTCAATTAGGGAATGTCGTGCCTTATGAAGATGAAGAAGAAAATCAGGAAACGGTGTTTTCTAAGATGTTAACTAGGGGATATCGTACCCTATGAAGACTAAGAAGAAAGTTAGGAAATTATTTTTCCTAAGATGTTAACTAGGGAATGTCGTACCTTATGAAGATTTAAAAAAGAAGATTAGGGAGTTTTGTTCCCTAAAGTATAATCAGAAGATGTTGTACCTGCTGAGGTAAGTGAGATTTATTTTTTTCTTTTTTTTTAAAAAATATTTATGCCTTAGTTTTGGATGCGAGGAACTTTGAATTTTTTTATTAAAAAATGCCCCAGTATTATACCTTTCAGGGATATGAAAAACCTTATTCAGTGGGACCAAACCCTATTGTAGGATTACCTATGTATCTTGCATATCAAGAATCAGGTCTAACCCAGTTCACCAAAATATAATTTTTTTTATTTCATTCTTTGTTGAAAGTATGTGCTTTGTAAAGATCAGAAGAATGAGAAGAATGAAAATAATTCATTTCTTGAGTTCGATTGATACCAACAATTAGTATTATGTGTAGGAGTCACCTCAAATTACTTTCAAATAAGAACCGAAGTCTACTGAAAATTAATCACTATAGTTTCAAATGGTATCTCAGATATACTTAAGTTTTATACAAGATATATATGTCTTGCTCCAAATCAAGCATTTAATTTACTCTTATCCTCATGTTTCTAGTGCCCTTACTATAACTAAAATCCTAATTCACTCACCATAAAAGATTTTAGATTTTAGGACATTTAAGAAGCACTCACACTTAGAAAGATATTCAATGCATGCAATGAGATACCATAAACTTGACAATCATGTATGTATCCACTAATGTGAGAACACTTAGAGTAGGATCTTGTAGGACTTGTTATCGTCTTATAATGTAGGCTTAAGGACAGGTAAGATGATATTTGAGATTTAAGTGACTAATTTCTCAACGAGCTCTGCACTGTTTCTATGCTTTTGACATTTGTTGCGGTTTGACGCTCGATCTTCTTTGTTGTGCTTCTTTGCACCTTATTTTGTATTTTATTCAACTTTATTTGAAATTTGTGCTGGAGCTTTTTCCCTTTTCTTTTCGATAAATGTATTTTTCTTATTTTTTTAATGAAGATTCTCCATTTTTGTTGGAGTTTTCTTCTTTTTTTTTTATGGGGTTTTTGCTCCTTCTTCTTTGAAGTCGTCTTTTATTTTTGTTCTCCTGGGGCTATACGTTCTTTGACTTTGGAACCTTTGATCTTGAATCTTCATTCGCAACTTGTACGTATTTAGTGCGCTCAAGGAGGTGGACCAAAAGAGGGATAATGCATATATGCACTCGAAAGGTATAGACTCAGATGTGGTTATCCAAGGAAAAGGTTTCAGGATCAAAGGAGGAAATGCTAGGGATTAATGTTATTTGGTGGGCTATGAAATGCACAATCGGATCAAAGAAAGCCTACAATCCTTTCCCAAACTAAGTGTATCTCAGAATTTTGCCTCAACAGACATTCAGGAGAAGTTCTAGATCAACAGAGC
>NW_025830818.1:0-1731 GCF_002878395.1 Capsicum annuum | reverse complement strand
TTTGAGTGTTGGATTGGTTAATGTTTGGTTGTTCTGAATTCGTTGTTAGTCGCCATGATAATGTTTTGTGTGATGAAATGATATCTCATTCGAAAAGTAAAATCAGTCATTTGGGGGGTGAGAATTGAAAACTTGTTAAAATTGATGAATTTTGGGTGACTTTGGTTCATTGTTGTGTTCGGAATGAGCATGAATATTGTCGGAATATAATAGAGTCATGACATGTTGAAATGGATAGGCAAATATAGGTTCGGGTAGGCAAAAATTTAGGAATAAGTGCGTCATTCGATGATTGAATGTGGAGTTGTGTGTTAAATATTTTCTAGTTTATCGCATTCGATTGAAATGTATTCATTTGGCCTGGGAATGCCTCGAAGTATCATGTATTTATTCAACGGGGAATGCCTCAATGCATTATGTTGGCGGAAGATGTTCGTAGTGAAGGCCCGAGACATCGGGTAAAGCATTGGAGCGTAGTTTAAGACTAGTGTAGGTTAGCGTAGTTTATATTTCCGCACTTTTGATTTTGGACTGTATAATTGGACTGGACACTAATTTTTGGATTGTTTTGTTTTGTTTTGTTTGATCGATTGTTTCTGTGTGTTTTTGTATGGTTTATACACTCGTACTGTCAAGTTAGCTGATATTCTCCACCAAGCGACCGTGGTCGAACCACGAGATCGAGGGGTGCCTAACACCTTCCCCTCGGTCAACAGAATTCCTTAGCCGGAATCTCTGTTCGCAAACCAGTTTCAAAGAGTCAAATTGTTTTTTTCAAAAAGGATTTCCAAAGGTGACTTGGCACATCCGACTTATGTCAAGTGGCGACTCTGAACTTAATTGCAAATAATCCTTTCTCGAAACAAAATTTTTAATCTTTTGTCACTTTAATAATAAAAAACCTTTCGAACCTTAAAATATTCTTTTGGAGTTAAAAAAGGGGTGTGACACCACGAACAATGTGAAGGCTCACTTAGCAATAGAATCCTTACGAAGAAACTGTCACCCACTAGTTTCACCTTGCGCAGTAGTATCTGCAGGCATGCAAGTAAGGAGTGAGTTATATAAAAATATAACTCAGTAAAATCTTCGATCCGCTACATTAATACCCTTGGAACAAGTGTTAGAAAATATAACGCACCACGATTACATAAATTATATGCACAACATATATCTCATAATATAATGCTCAATAAGGCCCAAAAAATATTTCAGAAGTCACACCAGCCCGGCCCGGCCTGGATTCATCTTTTTTTTTTTTAATTTTTGAGTTTTGGGCCAAACTAGCCGTTGGCCCAACGGCTATATAACCCTTTTTGGGTCCAAACGGCTAGTTTGGACCCATTTCTTTAAAAAAAAAATATTACTTTAAAATTATTTTTTAATCCCAAAAAAAAATCTATAAATACCCTACACCTTCAAATCATTTTTCACATAATTTTTCACTCTCTCAAATCTCATTCTCTCTCAAATCTCAATTTTAATTCTCAAATATTCAATATATTTAATTTCTTAAAGCGTTCACTTTAATTTTTTAATTTTGCGTTTACAGAGTACGAGCGGAAGTTGCTAAAGTTGCAACCTTCGGATACTTTCAAAATTTGGTATTGTCGCTCCATCTCTTACGTTTAATTTTTATTTATTGTATTAATTGTTTAATATTTAATTTTATTATATTTGTGTATTTTGAATTTTTTTAGTTTAATTTAATTTATACTATGGATAAATTAA
>NW_025830817.1:0-1827 GCF_002878395.1 Capsicum annuum | reverse complement strand
TTACTTTCTGCATTTATCTATTCTAGTGTTTTTGAGACTTGAATGATTAGATGTTTTGACTATGTTGAACATGAAATAAGCTTGTGATAGTGTTAGATGTCTCAAAGGGTTATCTTGGGGCTAATCTTGGTATCAATCACCGTGTGATGCCTCGGGACCCATTTTCGGGGCGTTACATCCATTTAATGGAGACTTTGTATAGGGCTCTTAACTCTGTCACACCTCCAATTGTAGATAATGCTGCTGGGGTTCATTTATTGATCTTACATTCCTAGAGGCTTCAGAGATGTTGGACAAAATGACCAAACAAATTTGGGCATGGCATACCAGAGACTCTGTGGCAGCTAGCCCCACGGTTTTTGTGGGTATTACTACGAAACAACGCAGAAGAGAAGAGGAGAATGAACAAGACATGGCTTACCTTAAAATGTAGATGGACTTGCTGACCAAGCACTTGCTATTAGGAAAGGTTGAAAAGTTGAAGGCTGTGGGCTCTCAAGATAGAAATGATGCTGATGCAGATGAAGAGGCTAACTATGTTAATAATTAGGGGGTTTCCGAGGCAATAGCCAAGGAAATAAAGGTCGGACTTACTATGATAATCTTGGTTATAAAGATAGGGAGCAAGGAAATTGGAGGAATAACAATGACATGAGCGGGCTATATGTTCCTCCTGGAAATCGTGAGACTGCTTCAACCAGATCCAAAAAAATATCCATAGAGGACAGGATGGCTAAGTTGTTGAAGGGAGTTGAGGAAACCAACTCTGGTGTGACCATCATGAAGACCGATCTGACATCCATCAGTCAGTTGGTGCACTCACACTCTACCGCAATCAAATAGTTAAAGCAACAGATGAGCCAACTGTCCGGAGCATTCAACTAGAGAAAGAGCAGAATGTTACCGAGTGATAAGATCTAGAATCCATGAAATAATGGCTCATGCATAGCGATTACCACTAGGAGTGGTAAGATGTTATCTAGCCCTTCTGTGGGCAAATTTGTAGATGATGAGGTAGTTGTTGATGGACCGGAAGAAAGTGATCCAGTGGAGTCTGAGAAGCTGGATAATTCTGATGATATTTCAGCGAAAGGTAAAGAGAAGTAGAATGAGGTAGTGTTGAAAACTATCCCAAGGCCACCACCTCCCTTTCCTGATTAAAGAAGAAAGCGGATGATACAAAATTCAGCAAATTCATGGAAATGCTCAAGTAATTGACAACAAATGTACCTTTGGTTGAGGCACTTGAGCAAATGTCAGGTTATGCTAAGTTCATGAAGGAGTTGGTGACCAAGAAAAGAGCAGTGAGCTACAAATTAGAGGATAATCTCCATCATTATAGCGCTAGTTCTACGAGGTCCTTGGTTCAGAAAAAACCAGACCTCGAACCATTCACTACTCCTTGTACGATTGGGTCAATGGAATTTTCTAAGGCATTATGTGATCTGGGAGCAAGCGTTAATTTGATGCCGTTGGAGGTATATAGAAAGATGGGCCTGGGAAATCCCATACCCACCAACATGCGACTCGTGATGGCTGATAGGTTAGTGAAACGACCTGTTGGTATTTTATATGATGTGTTGGTAAAGGTAGCCAACTTTATTTTCCCTATAGACTTCGTCATTCTAGATTGCGAGGTGGACTTCAAGGTGCCCATAATCTTGGGTCGACCTTTCCTTACAACCGGAAGTGTGTTAATTGATTTGAGAACGAATGAACTCCTATTCAGGATGAATGACGAAGTTATACGGTTTGATGTGTGTAAATCAATGAATCAACGTGAAGAAATGAGAGTGTTCTCAGTAGTTGATGTGTATTATAAGGATG
>NW_025830816.1:0-1122 GCF_002878395.1 Capsicum annuum | reverse complement strand
GCCTAAAGTCGGTCAACAAACAAATAGCCTTCCAAACAAATGTCAAAAAGCACGTAGGATGCACATGTTGGTCTTTATAAAGTAGGTTACCTATCCTAGACAGACCCAGCCCCGGCCCCTGTGCCGAGTCCGAATAAGTCAAATGCATATGATGCAAATAAAATGGCACCTAATAGGGATAACCTGATTCTGAGTTTTCAGTCCTTCTAAGTTTAAGACTAATAGGGATAGGTGTCTTGACTAGCTTACCCGAGCGGACACTCGAGCCGGGAAGGGACAACTTGATCGGTAGCAGGGCAACACCACTTTCGTTGCCAATCCGAACCCCGCCTAACATGTGTGACTATAATCCTTCACCAGGTGTCTTGACACTCCGACTATCTCAAAAAGAAAGTAGGATACATGTGTTGCATTCCTTTTATTCTATTTCAGAGACTCAGAGGGGGTGCGTGAGAGAAGACAGTTTATAAATATAGTTCAAATAATATCAAAGCAGTAAATGAGCGATAAGTAGCACATAAGGCCAACAAACACAATATCAGAATAATTAAAGTAGGTAAAGTCAAGATCAAAAGATCAAATTCTTATATTATCCCCAACAGAGTCGCCAGAGATGTCACACCCTTTTTCTGCTCGAAAGATAGGAGTCAAAAGAGTTTTTCCAATTAAAGTGACAGTTTAGAATATGAATTATTTTGTTTACAGAGTCGCCATTGGAAAACTCGAACAGAACCACAACTCTTTCTCCTCTTTATCTTCTTTTATTTGATGTTTTTGAGTGTTTCACTTTTTTTTTTAACTCTGTCTGGCTTTTTTTTTTAGTCTGATAAATAGTGTACGTTGTGTTATATATAGGGAGTGTGAAGGGTGGGAAGTTAAGGGAGTTGAGAAAAATGTAGGGAGGTTGGGGTAGTTTAGGATAAGTTTTCCCTTTTATTTTATTATTTATTTTTTTAATAAAAAGTTAAAACATATGCATAATAAATAATTTATTTTTTAATAATAAGTTAAGACATAGATAAAATAAAAGAATATTAGCTAATTAATTTTTATTTTTAAGAAAATACAATAAAATTTTATAAATAGCCTAAAATAAATATAATTAAGATAATACTAAAACTA
>NW_025830815.1:0-1446 GCF_002878395.1 Capsicum annuum | reverse complement strand
TTCTATCTGGAATGCCTATTTCCCACAATGTTGGTCCACTTCTTGGATGGTTGAACACAAGAGTGTGCAACCTAGTTCTTGATCCTGTTACAGAAGCAAATTCAGAATTTAAATTTAAACGTATGATCTTTAAAATTTTGCCTTTGAACCTATTACAACGTTGGGAAGTATAGTTTAGAATTTAACAGTCGATGAAATTCTAGTAAAAGGCTAGTCCGATGCACTAAAGCTATCTCTCTATGCGTCCGGTTCGAAGAAAGGCCCGACCACAAGGGTCTATTGTACACAGCATTACCTTGGAGTCTCGACAAATAAATTTCTCTCGCCATGCACACGGTTCGACGAAGTAGATGAAATTCTAGTAAAAGGGCTGGCCAGTCAGCTAAAGCTCTCTCGCTATGCACAAGGTTCGAGGAAGGGCCCGACCACAAGGGTCTATTGTACGCAACATTACCTTGAAGTCTGGTCAACTAAAGCTCTCACGCTATGCACAGGATCCGAGGAACGACTCGACCACAAAGATCTATTGTACACAGCATTAATATCAATATATATACTCTATGTTGGGTTCGACTGAACCCGGCCAGTAGAGAAACACGCTACAATATGCGTGTCTATATAGTCGGTATTTGATTGGTTATAGAGTTTAAGAAAGAAATACAGACTTCGGGACACATATTTGTGATTGTAGAAGTATGTCAATATGGAAAAGAACATGAAAGATTAAAAGTTAAATTATTTTTCAAGTATAGAAATGTATTTATTTATTTTAAATTTGATCAGACTAATAAAGAAATAACGTCACATAAAATGTATCATGCCTGGGTTGATGTAGGTGTAGTCCTTGTATTTTTAATCACCAATAAATCCAGGTACCCAAGCGTACAAACAATAATTTCCAGGGATGATATTGTTAATCAAGAAATATCCCTCACTATCTGTTTGAGTCCAAAATTGATAATCCTAAAAAGAAAAACAATATACAAAAATCATATATTAACTGAAATTATAAAAAAAATTATACGGTAATGATAATAATACCAAAATTAGGGTTGGTAAACTATCTATAAAAATAGAGGCGGAATCAGGATTTCAAGTAAGGGGGTTTAATATTCAAAGAAAACTAAGTCGAAGGGAGTTCAACACCTACTATAACCACTTAAAAAATATTTTTAATCATGTATAAATAGTATATTCTTCCGTCGAAGGGGTTTCGGACGAACCCCCTAAAGAGGGTTGGCTCCGCCTCTCCATGAAAATATGATTCGTCCAGCCTGTTTAAGTTCGAACAGATCATCGAACCGTCTATTTATTAACTCAAGTCATTCTGGTACATTCAGTTCAACTCATCTAAAAATTGTGCCGACTACCGATTTGTGTTAAATATAAAGCTCAAAATACTCACGAGAAATCTTGTCAAAATATTTATATAGCTTTTGATTTGAA
>NW_025830814.1:0-1122 GCF_002878395.1 Capsicum annuum | reverse complement strand
GTATTTGGCAGAGGGGTTCATTGACTTTACTCCAAGTTATTGACGTCGGTTTTGGTGCGTGTAAGATAGCTCTTTGTCCTCTTACACTATTTTTATTGCGCTACTATTGATGTCATTGTGTTGCTTCTTCTCCTTTGTAGTCTTCATTGGAGCTTGATTATAATTTGCGTACCAGATAAAGAAGACCAACTGGGGCCAGTTTTACTTCACTTGGATTCATTAAAGCTCCACTGCAGCAGGACCCTTTTTGCTACCATAAGAAAGTAAGGTGAACTCTGTCGTTGGATATAAATTATGTTATATCCATGCTACAGAATTTACTTCTTCTAAATTGTAGTCTTGATTCAGAGTTGCTATAGTTAACAACTGCAGCTACATCTTATTTCTGATTTTCCATAACTATAACGTTGTCATGATTATACTGCACATGCCAGTACCATTTTGACCTTATTTCTGAACATTGGCTCTGTATAAGCTATAACTTGACTATTCAAAAATTTTTGTGCTACATTGTAACAGCTTGAGAACCAAAGGAGCATAATATTTTATTAGCCAATGAGCTTTTCTATTTACCTCTTTGTCAGCTTTAGCTCAAATCTTTTTTTTCCCCCTTTTCTTTCTCCTATATCCTTCAACACTGACTAGTTATTATTTGATCCCCCTTTTATTTTACTTTGTTTACTGTTATCATACTTGTGCTGGACAGAAATGGGAACTCTATCAGGCTGATCAAATTGCGTGGTGAAATTAGTGACACTTGGTAGGTTAGGTGGGAAAGAGACCAATACCAAATGGGAATTCTTACACGGCTATATCCGTGCTAATTCATTTCCATTATGCGGAAGAGAGAAAATAGTTTGCTGTTGGGATCTGAAATGCTTGACAGAAAAGTTATTGTTGCTTACTAATTTGTCTTGTTGGAGTGAGCTATCGGGAGCTAATTAGTAGTTTCATCTTTTTCATTCTCATTCTTTTAACTAGACTCTCTCTCTCACTAGACTCTCTCTCTCTCACTAGACTCTCTATCTCGGTCCACGGCTTTCGGCGCCGTCGCCGACCGTCGGTGCCGACCCGACCCGACCACCGGTCCCCGGCGTCGACCTCCGTCGCCGGTCTCTGGCT
>NW_025830813.1:0-2225 GCF_002878395.1 Capsicum annuum | reverse complement strand
TCTAAATTTGATATTTCATCTTTTTGTGCATTTATTGAGTTTTTACTAACTCCGGCAAATATATTATAACTTAATCTTTCTATTCTTATTTTTAATTCTTTACATTTTTCAGAAATAATTTATTTTAATTCTTTGTATTTTGGTATTTTATTCATTTAAACCATATTTGTAGAATTTTGGTGGATATCTAAATCTGATTTTATCATAATTAGGTGGTATTAGTCACATTCTTCTAGATTTTAAATGGATTATTAATTTTACTTCAATACTAGATATTAAGGTAATTAGATAGACTAGTCTTTATAAGTTTTATTTTATTTTATTTAGACTTATATATTCTGAATAATTACTAATTAAAGATTCTTTAATTTTTCTAAAAAGTTTCTCTGTTTTTAAATGATCTTCTCATAATTAACCAATATAAATTAATTATGTTATTTTATGTTTTCATCAGCTATTCTTTTCGTTGTACTTATTCTATCATTTATTATTTCTAAATTTTCTTCTATATCTATGTCTCTATAGCTATAATCATTTTTATCTATTGTTTTTACAATTTGTTCGAATGAACTTTCTATTCGTATTGTGTTAATCTTATTTTTTCCTGTTATTTTATATTTTGTTATTAATAGATATAAATTTTTGCATCTTGCTGTAAATATTTTACTTTTTGGGGTTAATTCTATTCCTAATATTTTCCAATATAATACTAATGATTTATCTATATTTTTATCTGTTACCGCTACTGAATAATTTGCACTTATTATAAATTTAAATTTTTGGTAAATCAAATTTCCTTTAATCGCTGTTATTATGCTTTTTTCTATAGGTCTTATAATCCTATCATCTGCTAAATATAATTCTATTGGTGTATCTATTCCTTCTCTAAAACATGTTTTTATTAATATTTCTGTACCTCCAAGGTGTACATGTTTTATTGGGTCTCCTCTACTTTTTGTATCGTTTATTTCTTTATTAATTAATCTTTTTGTTACTAGTGGTATACTAGCTTTTTCTTTTGCATATCTGCAGTCTATTACATGTTCCTTTTGCCAGGGAGGTTGGGGATCATCCTAGTATGGTCCATTTAAATTTTTGTGGCTATTAGGGTGGACAAATAGGCGAAATGGTGCGAACGGGGCATTTTTGGGCCAAATTCGTGTGTTATAGCCCACGGTTTTGGGGGAAGACCTGTGGTCCGGGTGTGCTGTGGGCCAAAAATTGACCGGGGCGTGTCAAGGAGGTTGGGGATCATCTCAGTGTGGTGTGTTTAAATTTTTGTGGTTATTTGGGTGGACAAATGGGTGAAATGGCGCGAATGAGACATTTTTTGGACCAAATCGGTTTGCTATAGCGCACAGTTTTGGGGGTGGGCCTGGGGTCCGAGCATGCTGTGGGCTGAAAATCAACCGGGGCATGTCAGGGAGGTTGGGGATTATCCCAGTTTGATCTGTTTAAATTTTTGTGGCTATTTGGGTGGACAAACGGGCAAAACAGCTCGAACGGGGCAATTTCAGGCCAAATCGATGTGTTATAGCCCACGTTTTTGGGGGTGGGCCCAAGGTCCGGGCATTCTGTGGGCCAAAAATTGATCGGGGTATGCCAAGAAGGTTGGGGATCGTCCCAGTGTGGTCCGTTTTTATTTTCGTGGCCAATTAGGTGGACAAACGTGCGAAATGGCGCGAACGGGGCATTTTCGGGCCAAATCGGTGTGCTATAGCCCATGGTTTCGAGGGTGGGCCTTGGGTCCGATCGTGCTGTGGGCTGATGTTGACACCCAATTTTGACCTCCCGATATCAATTTTAGGCTGTTATTTTAACAAGTTATTAATTTTTAAATATTAGTATTTTTTGCACATTTTCTTGCATCAAACAGATTTCTGACATATCACATTCATAATTTCGGAAAGTGTATAAATTATTTTATTATATTTTAGAATCATTTTTTATAATTTTTAAAATTAAATATGACATTTTACATAATTCTATTAATTAAATTATTTTTTCACGTAATTGTGCACACTCACATTTTGTGTACATGCACTAACTAATTTTCCATTATTTAATGCTATATTATTATCTTCATTTATTATTATTTATTGACCTTGTTATTATATATATTATTACTTTTTATTATGATTTATTATTTAATTATTATTTTTTATTTATTTTTATTTGTTATTTATTATTTAATATTATTATTTATTCTTTAATTATTATTATCA
>NW_025830812.1:0-1634 GCF_002878395.1 Capsicum annuum | reverse complement strand
TAACTAGTCAACATAGTCGCGCTTCGCGCGACTATGTTGACTAGTTAAGTGATTAAAATAAGCTAATAGAATATTACCAATCAACTTCGAACAATGGTGGACCTATTATTCTAAGGGTGTTTCATTTTTCTTGTGGTGGTGGTGGTATGGGCCTTGGTGGGGGTGGGAGGTGGGGGGATACATTTATATACACGAATGGCGAATAAATAAATATGTTATATTGATAGCGTGTTTAAACCTTTAAATGAGACGGTTCACTCAATTCAACGTGATACTGAGTGTAACAAAGTCTTAAATAAGATAGTCGCTCATCAATCAACATTTATCGCATGGAAAAGAAGCACACTCATATATTAGAAGGTATATTTTACATATACAACAACAGTAATATACTCAATATATTATCATGAGTGGGATATAGAAAACATAGAGTGTACGTAAATTTTATCCCTACCTTAGGAGAGATAGAGAGTCTATTTGTGATAGACCCTTAATTCAAGAAAACAATTTATAATAAATAAATATTCTATTCTCTTATAGTTTAAACTTTAATCTGATGAGACAGTACACATATTTCAACACAAAAACATCACAAGATCTCGGTCGTTCTAGAAAGATATCCCTTCAGGGATAAGGAGAGTGTAAATTCATGTCAACCAGGCGTAAAACAGAATAAATCTAGTTTTTATTTCAAAACTGAAGAGCGGCTAGGAAAAGGAAAAAGGCAAGAACCAATTTCTTTTGTCTTATAAAACGTCATATAAAACCTAAAAGAAGTTTTTAACATTGATATCAGTTCTTTATGAATATTGAGGAGAAAGTGCATGCCAAAGAGGAAGAAACGCGTCAGCTCCAAGCAAGAGCCCAGGTAATAAAACCGGGGTCTGATTGTTGTGACTAATGAAAATAGGTCCAAATTAATATGGAGAATCATAGGCGTCTAATATTAGAGTGTTAGCTCTTTAAAGTCATGTGATATATCGTGTGTCTTAATTGTGTCATGTGGAAATTTGGAGTGGCTGCTCTGTCATGATTTTCAATAAAGCATGCAGAATGGCCAATCTCATTAATATGCTCAAAGTCCCCCTCATAATTTATATTCTCAGATCCATCATTACTAGCTTGAGAATCAGCCCTATCCTGACTGTCGGATGAACTCTGGCTTAGAAGTGCCCTTCTTCTAAAAAGCTCCTCAAAATATGCCTTTTTCTCAGTTACAGAACCTGGCTTGAAGTATTTCTCAACCTCTTCAAGATACCTGTTGTGTGTGAAAGAAGACCTCTTCTCCTAACATAAAGCTTTATTCTCAAATCTACCGAATGAGATAGATCCAGATTGCCACGAATCTGCCTATCAATTTTGGTAACTAAATAAAAATCATCTATTGATAGGGGCCGATAGAGGTCTATCATGTTTTTTCTTAAAGGGTGAAGCATTGAGGACTTCAGTGGAATGAGGAATTTTTATCCCTTCGAGAGGAGGAGTAACGGATTCAATTATCTTGTTACTCTGAGTATACCATTTATTAATGATAACGTTGAGGGATTCATTTTGGTTTTCCATTCTTCCGGTAAACTCAAACCATCGGAAGAATTCTATGTCACATCGGAGTCTTTTCATATCGGCTATCCATA
>NW_025830811.1:0-1267 GCF_002878395.1 Capsicum annuum | reverse complement strand
ATTGAAAATCTAATATCGAATGTAGTAACTTGACCTCTTTTTTTTTTGGCAAAAACTTCCTTATCATCGAGTTGGTTGCAACTTTGATGTCAACTTGTTTTCAATATGAACCATCAAGCACTGAACCATAGGTTCTGATACCACTTGTTGGGTTCGAAATCGAGAGTTCATCATGTGAAAACTTATAGTTTCAAAATATGGAGATGATAATTTAGATGACAATGAAAAACTAAATTAAAAAACATATATTATTGATATGATTTGGTCAAGGAACCTACATATTGAAAATCTAATATCGAAAAAGCATAAAAACTAATGAGAGATAAAATCTTTCCAAAACAAGACTCTTTGATGGCTAATGTTATATATTGTGTTATGACAAAGAGAGATTTTCTATTTATAGAAGTTTAAAACTTCTTCACAAGAAACAATTAATCAGTTATGGAAGAGATTGTTTCCTACAAAGAAATCTTTTCTACTAAGAAAATATTTTTGAATTAAAATATAATTATGATTGAATTCAAGTAGAAAATTCAGCACAAATTCTAACATCACGCAGCAGACCGACTTTTTTTTTTAAGTTGGAGCTCCAATTGTGCCGCATGAATAAAAAGGAGTATTTCTCTATAGTGTGGCTGGAAATTATACTGGAAATAGATAGCAAATAATATCCGAACGGCTATAAGCTAAGCTAGACAATTTCAATTGGAAACAACAATATTTGGGGTTGTCTAAGTCTTTATTCTCTTTCACAATTTTCTATATAAAATATCCTCTAGCTTTATCTCTTTGTATTTGGAATCAGGGCGGAGCGAGAGTGTTAGTCTTATTTCAAACATTATATTGTGTTTAAAATAATCGAATATGTACCTATGATCAATTTTAGAAGTTTTAAGTAGTTTTAAGTTATTTAGAGCCCGTTTGGATAAACTGAAAAAAAGCGGCTGAAAAAAAGTGCTGAACTTATTTTAAAAATAAGCAGTTAAGTGTTTGGATAAAAATGCTGAAACTTAAAAAAATTTATTGATGTGTTTGGTAAATAATGCTTTTAAGCACTCTTTTTTTGTTAAAATGACTGAAATACCCTTATAGCTGTTAATAATATATAGAGTTGATTGTTATTAATTTTTTTTGCTAAAATGATTGAAATCAAAATTAATATATATTTTAACACATACATATATATATACAAACATATATACATACATATATATATATATATATATATATATATATATATATAATATTAAAAGTGTGAAAATCCTTA
>NW_025830810.1:0-2545 GCF_002878395.1 Capsicum annuum | reverse complement strand
TTTTGTACTCTCATATGATGATATTTAGTCACTTTCCATTGCTTGAATGATGTTATTTTATTTTATTTTATTTCTCCCATTTTTAGTCTCGTCTTACTTTTCACTAGACTCAATTGGTCGATACATGAATGTTAATTTAGTCTAGTATAAATACATACATTTATATATAATATATGTACAATATCTTTATAGGTCTAGCATCAATCATCTAATTCTATTGACAAGTAAGACGAGACTAAAAAGGGAAAAAATAAAATAAAATAAATTAAAAAAAATAAACATCATTCAAGAAATGAAAAATGACTAAATATCATCATATAAGAGTACAAAACAATTGAACACTCGATCAAAAGAGTATAAGAAAGAGTGATGGTAGTAACAACCAATTACTCAGAACAAACGTCTGCATTGAGAAAGACTACTTGTTCTCAAATACTACTTGTCCCATGAACATCCACAAGTCACAACCATCACTCTTCCTTATGCTCATTAGATGCGTCTAATCTCATTTGATGATATCTAGTTATTTTGCATTATTTGGATGGTGCTTATATTTTTTATTTTATTTTGTTTCTTCCCCTTTTAATTCCATCTCACTGATTTACGACTATAGCATGCCTTAAATATCACTTGATCATGTTCAAAAGTGATTTAGTATCACAATTAGTGTATCTAAATTGTTTTACAATGTTTGAAAGATGTTAATTTTTATACTTTAATGTTATTTAATTTAATTTTTATTTTTTGGTCATTATTCTAACTTGTTCATATATTCAAATAGTTGATCATAAACCTACAAGTTCGTGAATAATCGACTTCTCGAAAAATTGATAACCTATCTATCATGCGCAGAAATCAATAGTGGCATTAGTATATAATAAATAATTCGCACAGTCTAGTATTTCTTCAATCTTCTCTTACTTAAAATTACATTAACATTCTTATCCTTGAATGTTTGTCCTACAAAAAAATTGGTGTCGTACGAGAAAAAGTGGCTTCCCTGTGGTTCTAACTGTCCGTCCCCACTCCCCTCACACTCTTTTTCTTCATAATCTTCACTATTATCCCATTCATCACTACCCATGCAATCATATTCCGTTCACGTATCATCCACTGCCGGGGTGGGTTTGATGTGGAAACTTCTTCCCGAGACCTTTCAATAACTTTAACCCGCAATATAGGTTTGGAGTTATCAGAATCAACGCAGAGCATGTATAATTTCACGTGTCTATCATTCCTTATGAACGTTGGATAGATTCCCCTCCTCCGTTCATCAAGTAACTAATTATCACATCGCTTTGATCACAACTTAATTCACTGCTCTCGATTATATTTTTAACCATATCGACGTATGAACCGTTGCAGCAAAGGTTAATGGACACTGTCTCCTTAGATGCGGTTTTTCAAACCTAGGATTTAAGTGTCTCCTCTCATTCACTAGAAAATATACCACCAATAACCACGTAATCTATAATAGACATGATATACATCGATGATAGTATTTAATAGACCTGAACAGTGGTTTATGAGCCTAGACTTAATAGACTGTAGTTGTCTTCTTCTTAGCTGCTGTCCGTACAGTACACGATCGAGCCTTTTTCGACGACCACCGGAATAATCCGACGAATTACAACTTATAAACAAACTAAGGAGTGTTGGAATATTTCTATTGAGCCAAGAATCAATTTTGAAATGTGGGACTGCTTTTAAAGCTTTTTGTATGAAAATGGATGAAAAATTGGGACTAAAAATATGAAAAATGACTTAAAGCATGGAGATAATGTCATTTTCCGATGATTGTCGAAAAATTTGAAAAAAAATGGCTAGAAAATTGAGGAAATGGCAGCAAAATCGGGTGGTTGGTATTGGTTGAAAAGCTTGATATTTTTTCTTTTAAAAAAATAATCATCCAATATTTATATTTTTGGACATGGACTAAAGTGTAGTTTTAAAATAATTAGGGCTGAAATGGGAAAGGAGTTAAAGTGTATATTTTGTAAGTTGAGTGCTAGGGTTGTCTTTTTTTTTTTTTTTGTGTGGTCCCATTAGGGTGTCTATATTCTCAATTAAAATAACCTAGTGTCTAAATGTCAAAAAAAAATTTTGAAGTAGACTTTTAGCAAACTCTCCCAGGATATTTTATCTGTTTCTTATGAATAGTTTGCAGAATAAATTAAAGAAAGCTGAACAATACCAATATAAGATTTTTACATGAAAATTACCCATCTCACAAGGATGAATAAAACCACATATATCTTTGCAGTATTTCTCCCAAACTTCAATAAAATTACGAACCTCTAGACTTTAAATTACAAGCACTTGTAACGTAGGAGACTACCTCTAATCCCTTGCCTCTACATTCGCTAGGCTAGCTGTATTAGCTTGATTCAGATTACAAAACAATAACAATTTAGGAACTAATCCCTACACTTTCAACAATCTCCTAGGAATGTAGATCCCACTTCAAGTTATCCCCAACTTGAAGATAACACACACTTTAAATACAGATTTAGGAAAGCAATAAGTTATAACTCAATTTAACTTC
>NW_025830809.1:0-1709 GCF_002878395.1 Capsicum annuum | reverse complement strand
CTTAGATGCTCGAAAATGGTTAAGTTTAGGGACTTTAGAAGGGGATTATGTTTTGGAACGTTGTTTTGTTAGGTGACTTGGTTGGTTGAAAATCGTTAAGTTTAGGGACTTCAGAAGGGATTTTTATTTTGGAATGTGGTTTTGTTTTGACACTTGGATAAAATGTGTTAGGCTTAGGGATTTTAAAAGAGATTTTTATTTTGGAATGTGGTTTTGTTTTGATACTTAGATGCTCGAAAATGGTTACGTTTACGGACTTTAGAAGGGATTTTTTTTTGGAATGTGGTTTTGTTTTGAAACTTAGATGCTCGAAAATGGTTAAGTTTACGGACTTTAGAAGGGATTTTTTTATTTAGAATGTTGTTTTGTTTTGACACTTAGATGCTTGAAAATGGTTAAGTTTACGGACTTTAGAAGGGATTTTTTATTTGGAATGTGGTTTTGTTTTGATACTTAGATGCTCGAAAATGTTTAAGTTAAGGGACTTCAAAATGATTTTTTTATTTGAAATGTGTTTTTGTTTTGACACTTAGATGCTCGAAAATGGTTAAGTTTATGGACTTTAGAAGGGTTTTGTTATTTGGAATGTCGTTTTGTTTTGACACTTAGATGCTCGAAAATGGTTAAGTTTAGGGACTTTAGAAGGGATTTTTGTTTTGGAATGTGGTTTTGTTATGACACTTGGATAAAAAGTGTTAGGTTTAGGGACTTTAAAAGAGATTTTTGTTTTGGAATGTGGTTTTGTTTTGACACTTAGATGCTCGAAAATGGTTAAGTTTACGGACTTTAAAAGGGATTTTTTTTTTGGAATGTGGTTTTATTTTGAGACTTAGATGCTTGAAAATGATTAAGTTTACGGACTTTAGAAGGGATTTTTTATTTGGAATGTGGTTTTGTTTTGACACTTAGATGCTCGAAAATGGTTAAGTTTACGAACTTTAGAAGGGATTTTTTATTTGGAATGTGGTTTTGTTTTGATACTTAGATGCTCGAAAATGGTTAAGTTTAGGGACTTCAAAATGAATTTTTTGTTTGGAATGTGGTTTTCTTTTGACACTTAGATGCTCGAAAATGGTTAAGTTTACGGACTTTAGAAGAGATTTTTTATTTGGAATGTCGTTTTGTTTTGACACTTAGATGCTCGAA
Source organism: Capsicum annuum (assembly GCF_002878395.1). Classification (NCBI taxonomy): domain Eukaryota; kingdom Viridiplantae; phylum Streptophyta; class Magnoliopsida; order Solanales; family Solanaceae; genus Capsicum; species Capsicum annuum. The sequence goes on along the minus strand of NW_025830809.1, from coordinate 563 downwards.
AATGGTTAAGTTTAGGGACTTCAGAAGGGGATTTTGTTTTGGAATGTGGTTTTGTTAGGTGACTTGGTTCGTTGAAAATCGTTAAGTTTAGAGACTTTAAAATGGATTTTTGTTTTAGAATGTGGTTTGTTTGGTGACTTTGTCATTTGAACATGGTTTAATCTAGGCACTTTATAGGTGATTTTTTTTGTTTGGAATGTGACTTGTTTGGCGGATTAGTTACTTGTAAATGGTTAAGTCTAGTGACTTAACCGGTGATTTACTTGCATACAGTGTGACTTTAGAAGGGGATTTTGTTTTGGAATGTGGTTTCGTTATGTGACTTGGTTGGTTGAAAGTGGTTAAGTTTAGGGACTTTAAAATGGATTTTTTATTTGGAATGTGGTTTTATTTTGACAGTTAGATGCTCAAAAGTGGTTAAGTTTAGGGACTTTAGAAGGGGATTTTATTTTGGAATGTGGTTTTGTTAGGTGACTTGGTTGGTTGAAAATGGTTAAGTTTAGGGACTTTAAAATTGATTTTTGTTTTGGAATGTGGTTTTGTTTTGACACTTAGATGCTCGA
>NW_025830808.1:0-1639 GCF_002878395.1 Capsicum annuum | reverse complement strand
AAAATGAAAGATTTGTTCTTTAGGTGTAGACTGTGTTGAAAATGGGTAGAAAAAATGTTATTCCTAAATAGAAAGACGATACCGCTGGTAGTAGTAGAAAAAGAAGAGTTTCGGCAGTTGAAAAAGTGTCAAAAAGAAAGAAAATTGAAGAGTCAGTGTCCGAATTAGATTCGGAGTTAAAGGAGCTAAGCAACTATGTCGATTATAGTAAAGATGTTGCCAAGCGGAGTGTCAGTGGTGACAGTAAAGAGTGCGAGGGAAGTGTGAGTAATAGTGATGATAGGGATAATGATTCATTGTCCGTGCCATATCTTTCAAGGTGCATTTTCGTGGAGCGGTATGACCTTCGAACGATAATTGATGAGGTTGAATCTTTCCCGGAAAATATATCGGTCAGATTAAGAATGGATGCTTATTGAGAATTTAAGCAAATTCTTGTCGACCAAGAATTGAAGAAAAGATTCAAGCGGTCCTGTTTTGGATACCTGAGAAAACTGCCGGAACATCTCAAGTTCAATGAGCAGTTGACCCATTATTTTCTGTTGCAACGCGTTAAGAACGATAAGATGCGTCATGAGATGTGGTTCTGCGTTAACAACAAGCCTGCCTATTTTGGCTTGAAAGAGTTTTGTTTGTTCACGGGGTTGAACTGCTCTTCCTACCCCAGTGAATCAAAAATGAAGAAGGTGTTAGCAAAGGGGGACAATTTTTGTTTTAAGGTGACAAAAAACAAAAACATCACATCGTCCAACTTGTTACACCTGATCAGAGGAAATAAGTTGAACGAGGACCAGAAGTTCAAGCGTTGTCTACTGTGGTTATTGCACACTATGTTGCTTGCGAAAGATTCGATGAAGGTTGTCGATACAAAACTGATTTGAATGGTCGACTCTTTGAGTTTCTTTGAGAAGCATTCATACAGGAAAGAGACATTTCAACTAACCATGGACTATCTGAAGAAGAAAAGTGACCTGAAGAAGTAGAAGGAAGTATTTGATGAGAAGCAGAAGGCATCCTGTGCTCTATTCGGATTTCCCTGGGCATTCATGGTATCTACCATAAACCCTTTAGTGAGTTTATCGTAGATTATCATTTTATTTAAAATATGTCATGGACTCATAGTTATTTTTTCATTGTTGTACTACTTACAGATTTGGATCTATGAGGCCTTTCCTTTTCTTGGAGAATTTGCTGGAAAATCAATGGATGAGCCCTTACCCATCCCTCGCATCCTCAGATGGCATAATTCAAAAAGTGACAATATAATCGAAGGCGACCCATTCAAGTATAAAGGAAAAGTTACCGAGGTATGAACTTATTTTGTATAATGCAATAATAGTACCTTTTTATCGAATGTTATGTAATTGTTAATTGATATTTGGTAGAACGTGCACCCGTACATCATCCCTACTGCTCGTGAGATGAAGATGGATTCCATGACTACATTTGAGCCATATACGGACGAGGTGAAGAATAACGTCCTCGATGGCTTAAAGAAAGAGTTAGAAGGGGTGACTGTACTTACTTCAAATGAGGACAGTGATGATGACGGGATTTAGGTGGTAACCCCGTTGGAGTATGCGTTGATGATGATGATTCTCCAAGCACCTCCAAAGATGCAGTGGGAACCTCATCCCCT
>NW_025830807.1:0-4843 GCF_002878395.1 Capsicum annuum | reverse complement strand
CCCGAATGATGGGTAGGAACGTTAAAGCTTAAAGGTATGGAATAACGTGGACATGATGTGTATTCTAAGAAAGGATATAACTGATCTAAAATATTTAAACTTCTATCTTGAAACTAAATTCTGAGTTGACTTGCCCTTACTTGCTTTAGGGAGCTGATTCATGCTGAGAGTTTAGGATTCCCTTGAAGTGTTCATGATCAGATCATACATATTGAATTTGGAAGTGATGACTTATGCAAGTATGAATCATAAGGCAACAAGATTTATATCGTACAAAGGTATTATCCTGTCTGAGCTAAAATAGCTGGAAAATTTTGAGACTATGCGCTGAACTCTTATGCTCTGAGTCATGACCAAATAAATGAATCTGAAATATGATGCTTGGAATGAAATGAATTCACAATTTACATAGATGAATTAGATTATATCTTGGAATGGTCATACACATGAGACTTCGGATAGTAGGGCTAGGTGAAAACGTGGAAAACCACTGTAACTTGTCTGCCTGATTGTCAAGCTGAATTGTTGGATGTACAGATGAAATTTTACTAGACACTCATACTTAACTAGAGTATTTCTTCAACACTCTTTCTAAAGAAGTTCTAGTAGTATTAGGGAACCAAGGATCTTGGGCACAATTTACACCAGACATCCAACTACGGAATCATAGCATTGACACTACTCTATAGCACAGAATATGGACATGTATATCATAAACTAGGATAGAATTACCAAACCTTAGGCAATGCAACTTCTTACTTACAAGATTAGCCACACTTCTAAAATACTTTCTCAACTATACTTTCCCCTTAAACGCCATGCTCATTGATTCCACTTATTTTTGTCACATGGTCGCTGATATTTCCATCTACTAATGTCTAAACTAAACTAAATCCCCTCACCATCTTCAAGCCTAACTCAAAATCACAAGACGCACCTCATAATACTGTAGTACTAGTCTGAATCATGAATTCAGTACACCCTGCATTTCACAATTCCTTATCTCCTACATAATTCAGATGATACACATAAAATATCCTCAACTAACCAAGCCATACACGAAACTTCACCCCAAAGTTCTTTCAACTTATAGACTTACATAAAACAAGCACACAACAATTTTTTTCTCAATATATAACACATAAAGCTTCAACTAACCTTGAGATGTATCAAATACTTGGCCTCAATCTTACTCCACAATTACTACCTTAGCTCAAATAAGCACATAACTATCTTTCATCAACAAGAAATGTTTACTCTTTCCCATCTAGACAATTGTTCATCATTACTATCTCGACCTAAGGGAAAAGGTCACAGAAAAATTGGAATATCGGAATCCGGAACAAGAGGGGAGTGCTAAGTATAACTTGATACCCTATTGAGGCGTGAGGAATAGAGCACTCATGACATGGACTCATTAAAGATATCTAATCTGAGGACGTACTTGATGTAAATCTGAATTTTCACTGATCGTTAAGAGTGTCACATGTGCACAAGAGTCATGAACTGCATGACCTAATTTTTTTTTTGAATTCATAACTTACGGAAAGTGACTCTGACTGTTGAACAAATTGGGAACTCATCATACTAGGAACTAGGAGAGTGATTCCTTATCATATGCATGAACACGAGCTATGATCATGAAGCTGAAACATAAAGCATGAGTAAGTATCAGAATAACTGAATTAAACTGCCAAAATAAGAATAGATTGAGCATCATTCTTTCTCACGGCCAATTCCACAATTTACTAGCACATCTATTAGCATCTAAAAACTTGACTTGGTTACTCATTCTATCATCTCTCCCTTAGATTTAAGCCATTACTCTAAGCCTATGAACCCCTATATACACTCTGGTATAAACTGAAATCACTTTACTCTAGAGTCGGGGATATAACAATACACATAAAACTAAACTTACCTTCTAATGTATAACAACCAATGCTAATACCTCCTTCTAAGATTCAACCCTTAGGTTTCTATAGCCCTAAAAGTCATCATATAACAGCTTAAACATTCACCAACTTAGATTTTTCTAATACTAAACATGGATATCTCTAAACCTTTGACGGACCATACTACTTCTGTCATAGTCTACCAGCATCATGCCTTCAAACTTATATTTCTAAACCATGAGAATCAAGATTATAAAAAAAGGCTCAACATCATTAATCATAACTCCATAACTTAGCTATCAAGAACAGCATATATTATCTAACTAGTCTTTCTCCACCTAGCAACTCAATGGTACTGCTAATCACACAACATGCAATGATCCATGAAAATAATGCAGCCTCATAACACTTTGGGCGTACTTCTACATCATACTTACAACATCAGACTTGATTACGAATCAAATAAACGTAAGCTCTTGTACACACAGTTCAAGCCTACTAGATCACTTTCACACAACTAACACCCACCACATCAATTCATTATATCAACCTTAATCACCATTTACTATTCCAGCTTAGTGTCTAGTTCTAGCTATGATGAACTACAACTTCACACAATTTTCTTGAATGCCAAACATCTGAAAACATTAATCCGCCACCACTTCATAACAGTAAGGATCAATCACAATCCTATGATCTATCTTATTTAAAATCTATTAACACATCCTCCTTCTACACATCATTACTGTCTACCCCTTTTATACAACTAAACTTAGTTCATAGCTCTATAAGTCCCAACTAAACTCCCTCTTGCAACCTCAGGGGCATCTAAATTAACACCACTCATCCACCAAGTACCTTCATCAATAACCTATAATTTTCTTGTACGACAAACACCGTCAACAACTCTTTTGATACTTCAAGTAAACAATAATTCACCTTAACTAATATCTCCTTGTCTGCCTTACCTTCTACTAAACTAACACATAGGGACGTATCATTTTATTACCAACTCAATCTCATGCAAAAAGATTTGGCCATACATATATTCAATAAATCGCCCTTACTACTTTTATTGCCACTACGCCTCTAAACCCCCAGTCCCAACCAACACAAGAACAACAAAATGAATAACAAGTTGCTAGTGAATCGAAATAGGCCCCACACGGCTTCACTAGACTTTCAGTTTTAACAACACAATGATAACAAGATTACAAGAGATAAAACTTGACACACAATATTCAATGATCTAAGAATACACATCTTACTCTGTATAAATAAAAATCTGAGTCAAACACTTCCCCCTTAAACATGACATCTGTAACATAAATTTTTGAAAAGGGACTGAATACACTTAATACCGCAGGCTAAAAAGTATGATTTCATCATAATCAAAGTTCACACTAGAATCAATACACACTGAAGCACTAATAGACTCTTCTCAAGCTGTTGTAAAATCTTAAAATCTTATATAACTCCATCAAAAAAGGACCATACCATTTAGACTCTAAACTTCTGCACTTGAATCACCCCAATAATGAGAGATATCTGAGCACATCAAAGTAAGAATGGAATTTGGATAACTTTACTTTCGTATGGGCGACACCATGGCACGAATTAGAGTATGGAAGAGAAACATTCTAACTCCATAGCACGAACTAAAACATGAAGAAAGAGAGACATTCCTAAATGCCTAGTAGCCTCTTACTTATAAGTGTGATGCGCTAGACACCTATAAATAGGACTCTACCAAATACAATTTTGCAGACACCCTAGGACCATGAACTGTGCTTTGATACCAAGTTTGTCACGACCTGAACTAGGGCCTGGTCATGACGGACATCCCAAACCATGAAGGCTAGGATATCGTATTCTATCTGGTAATTGTGCACAACATTCATATAAAAAAAGAAGATGCAGAAATATAATCTAACATGGAAACATGGTCATATTCTAGATTTAGTTCAAAAATGAAGAATAAAATCCAATACCACCTAACAACATCTAAAAACTGTCTGCAAAATCTCTACTACATGATCAAAAATATCTATCTGAAAACTGGGACAAGCCCCCCAGTAGACCAAAACCATAACTTATGATAAATGTCTGAACGTAAATAGGCCTTCTGAAATATAGAAGGCTCATCAACTAGACTCTGCACTTCTGTTTGAAGAAATCTACTGCTTATCAGGATCCCTAGATTGTGCCTCAAAACCTGAAATGTAGGGGGTCAATACAGATGTACTGGTACGCAAAGAAATCCAAAATAAAGTTTGTATATAAATAAAATAGTTGAGAGCTAGTCATAAACATCATGAAAGATATACTTTCAAAACACATGGGTATTTTTAAAAACATAAAACCTTTCTGTGAATGCAATTTTATTCTTCGTATTACTTCTGAGTTAGGTGGCATTCCCCTACAAGTCTAGTATTCCACGGGCTATATGAAATCTGCCATTGACTCAGAGGGAAAGCTGCCAACCCAAGTGTGCCACAAGGGTTGGAGTGGTCTAAGACTGATACACTACAGGACACTAGGCCAGCATAATATAATATACTCGGATTAACAAATTACGATTTTGGGCAATGAGTTGTCTGAACTCGTGCCTTCTTTGGGAAACCACCTAAGCTCTCTTTATGACCAATTTTAGTCTTTTCTGAAACATGCATCATTCTAGTTTCAAAATCTAAAAATCTAATTTCAAACATATATTTTATTCTGTTCTGAATTAACATAGCATTATCTGAGTTGGTATCATCACACCAAGACTTGCAAGGCCTATTTCTGAGCCATAATACATCATCCAAGATTCTTTCATCAAAAACTCAATTCAGACCACCCAAATATACAGATAGTATAAGAGATTTCATGTTCCGAAACATAAGTCAAAACTATGCAAAAATTCTTCAAACATATGGTGGTCACATGCTTTTGGCAAAACCATC
>NW_025830806.1:0-1589 GCF_002878395.1 Capsicum annuum | reverse complement strand
AATAGGAAAGGTTTCTTGCTGGTGGAAATAATAGATGCAAAAATTATCATAGTGCAACCATGTTTTAACAAGGAAATAGAATGGTTGGTGAAGTTGTTGTTGGTACACAACTAACTCACCTCTGGTCTATGACAATTGCTTCCCGAAAATGCTTGCTTTGGTCAGTTGTATATTGAATGGCGCTACAATTAACTACTACTGCCAATAAGTCTGCAGTAATTAAGATTAACATGTTAACAGTTAATTTGATTAGTAGGGGCTAGTTAGTTGAGGGAAAAGGGGTCAGAACGTAAGATGGATGTTTACCAAATTCGACACCTGGACGTTGTTGTTCGATAGCTGAGAAAGACAATGTATCCAATTTTGTTGGAGCAGGAAGGGGTGCCTCCAATCCGTTGTTATTGGTAATTGCCTCGACGATTGTGTATCTGTCAGCCACCCATTCGTACGTACCAGCTCGTATTGAGTAACTGCGGGGCTCTCTAACTTTCGCACACGACACCAAATATGTCTCGAAAAGGCCAAACAAATTCTCATACTTGGGAATGTCATCGCCGTAGAGTATTATAGAAACCTGTTGTTCCTGTAGTCAAGTAGAAGGGAACAAATTTTACATGTGCGAGAACAATTTATGTAAGAAGTTCTTAGAATTTCAGTTATTCTCTTGATGAGGCTACAATTCGATTTTTCCTAATTTCTTAGGTCGCTGAAGTTATTACGCTTGCGACGGTAACAAATGTCGTGTACATTATAAGATTGTTGGAGGCAATAAATTTCAGGATATGAACTTTGGTTTTCAAGGAAAGCAGATGTAGAGAGGCAAGCTTACACTTTCATCCTGTACAAGTATTGTCTGGAAATGCACGGATGAGTTGCTGCTTTTGCGAGGCTGGAACTTGTCTACTACCGGTACTTTACAGGTCCAGTCTGTAGTTTCTGTTGTGATTGCGTCCACGGGGAGCCTTTGATCCATTATGCTGGTCTCTGTTTCAGTATTAGCGAGAAGGTGTACATGAAACGTAGACATATGAAATAAGAGCTTGTTAAAATACAAAGAACCAACCAATAAATTGCCTATAACAAATAATGGGCGAAACCAAAAGTCAAATATTGCCTGCTCAACAGGAAAGAACAAGCTATACACTTTGACATTTTAAATCTTCACAAAACAACCATCATGCAATCTGGCATCTGAGGATTAACGGAAACCTATGTTGGTCAGACTCTAAAAAAAATGTCATGGGGCCGTGTTGGATTCCTCAAAAGTAGCGCATCTTTGAAGGATCTCGACATATGCTACAATATTTTTAGAGAAAATCCCAGCAACTCAGAGAAGATCTCTATTTGATGGATAAAGTATTAACATGCAATTTCCACTTCAAAACTCCAATTAGCAGAAAAGGTTTGCAACATAGCTATAACGACAATCCACCAACTTGCAGTAATTTCTTAAAATATACTTTGGCTCAGTATAACCCCCAATTAACTTAGCTCGAAACGGGCAAAAATGCTAACTTTCTAGTTCACTAATTTGTCGAGCCGAAAGCAAAAATTCAAAAGATTTTTTCATGGTTCACTGATAAATTCAA
>NW_025830805.1:0-1297 GCF_002878395.1 Capsicum annuum | reverse complement strand
ACATACCTGGGATAGTGAATTTCTTAAAGTTCTGGGTGAGTTCTTGAGGATTGGCCTTGAATTTGAGAGCTAGGTTTCTTGTTCTTGAAAAGGGGATCTTTGATTAAGGAATTAAAATAATGATGACTACTTGGGGTGTTTAGGGGGTAAATTTCGTGTTTTAGGCTTATTAGGGCTGTGAAAGAAACCCCAAATACCCCTGAACAAATTTAAAATTGGAAGCTGAAAACTGAAGATCCCAATTTTTGGCCTTGGTGCGACTCACCACTATCGTGCCAAGCCACTTGAAAAGGGACAATCGGGAACCATACAAACACCACAATGTGGAGCTATCACGTTAATCCTTTGAAGTGCCAATTTGGCTACCTCCGCGACGCGCCACCATTGCGGAGGCCCATTGAAATTGCCAAACTGGAAATTGGCCTACCCCACAAAATGCTAACATCACAGTCACATTGGAAATTGAAAATTATCATTTGGACTGTCTCCACGATGCGCTATGGGTTAAAACAACGATGTTTGAAACTTAGAATCGCCATAACTTCTTACCCGGTTATCGGATTTCGGTGAATTTTATAGTTTTGAAAAACTAATTGAATTTTCTAAGTAATGGAAGGCTCCAAATTGAAAAATAATGAGTGTTTTGGAATTTTTATTTACGAATAGTCATGTACTGGGACTTAGATTGTGCTAGGGAAATACAGGGTGTTACAAACTCCTTAGTCTTTTCCATACTACAAAATCCATGAACATGAACTAGGTACATCCAATACTTATACCATAAAATCTTACGTAACGCTATACTACCGGAGGGCTACAACTTATTATTATATACTTACACCCTTATCCTCTTAATGACATAACCACGATTCATCACTCTTAACACTAATATTCATGACTACATATATCTATATATATCACAATTTTCCACTCCTTATTCTGCAAGTTGCCAACCTAGGCTATTTCAGACATTACATCAGGCCAACAACTTTATTCGATTTTCATCACTACACTCCACATATAAACTTCAAGCCTATTGTCAAACAACTCCAATCATATGGAGCATGACATATACTATACTAAACTATCGAATAGAAATTTCAACCTAAGTCTCATATTTCACATAACTATGTCCCATAAGGTCATCCTCTCCATGATATTACTACTACACCTAAAAATTTACTACATACCTCCTCACATAAAGTACAACTTTACAACGACTAGTGGAAGGAAAATCAAGGGGGTAAAGTCACATAATAGGGATAGTCGATCTTAATCTTATATTATAACCCATTAC
>NW_025830804.1:0-1291 GCF_002878395.1 Capsicum annuum | reverse complement strand
GGGATTTATTTCAGACGGACTGCTAACAAGATACTGTAAGATAATCGAACATAAATATCCAGACCACCAATGTTCGAGGTGCAATGGAGAAGATAATATTATTCCAAAAGTACATCTAGAATAAAAAATCAAAAGGATGCCAGCTGGAAAGATAAAGATAAAGATAAGATAAATAATGGAGCAGATACAGAGCAATAATGGAGATATAGCAGATACGACAAAATCAGCGGACGACAAAAACGAGAGAAGATTAATCGATGCTTCTGGAATGTCTTGAATGTCTCAATCAGTCTTACAAAATATCTCATCCTATATATATATACATGTTATACTAAACATTAATGAAAAGAGGCTGGGTGAATAAGTCCAATACAATATTAAGTAGCTTCAACTTTCAATATGTTGAACCTTGTCATCTGTGGCCTGTATCTCTTTCAGAGATAATAACTATTAGTTGAGTGATCATCTGATAAATCAAAAAATTTTAAAAAGGAAGTCCCTTTTAACAAGGAAAAAATAAAGCCATCTTTTATCTCAACACTCATTTAAAAGTAGAATTGTGGCACTTTCCATATATTTAACTAGACGTGCTGGGAAAAAAAAGAAAAACAATATCCATATTAAAGAAGAAAAGAAAAATCAACGCGAGAAACGAAATAGAAAAGAGTTTTAAAAAGGAAGTCCCTTTCAACAAAGAAAAATAGAGCCATCTTCTACCCGACCACTCATTTAATAGTTGAATTGTGGTACTTTCCATATATATTTAACTAGAAGTGGTGGTGAAAAAAATAAAAATAAATATTCATATTAAAAGGATTTGACTTCTCTCCATTTATACTTTCTCCATTTTTTTCAAGTCTCTATCCTGATTAATGATACATGACCTAATTAAATTAGGCTAAGATTTAATATATTTCAAATTAAACTCTAACCATAGTTAATATAATAAATACATTATATCAACTAAAATAGGCTGCTTATCCAATATTCTGTCCCAATTATTGCTCTAAATTTTCTCTCATTCCCTCCAAAGACATAAGAAATATAAGAAATATAGAAAATCAAAATATAAATATAAGAAACCGAGAAAAAGATATTATGTAAAAAATTATAAATACAAAAGATCATATAAAAAGAAGAAATCTATAAAAGAATGTACTTGTTATAATTGTGGAAAATTAGGACATTTAGCTAGAGATTGTAAATTACCTAAAAATTTAAAAAATAAACAAATATCAGAAATAAAAATAGATAATACCGAATATATGCAGATAGATTATATAGATTATGA
>NW_025830803.1:0-1174 GCF_002878395.1 Capsicum annuum | reverse complement strand
GTTTGGGTGGTTAAATAGGTGAAACGATGTGAATGGACCATTTTTGGTCTAAATCGATGTGCTATAGCCCACGGTTTTGGGGTGGGCCTAAGTATTAGTCTTGTTTTAGGAAAAAAATTGATCGGACTACCTCAGGCAGGCTATGAAGCTACCTAGTATGGGCCATTGGGGTCAGCGGGGCGATGTGGGTGGTCAAACAGGCGAAACTGCACGAACGAGCCATTTTTGGGCCAAATTAGTGTGCTTATAGCCTATGATTTTTAGATAGGCCAGAGGCCCAAGCGTGTATTGGGCCAAAAATCGACAGGGTTGCCTAGAAAGGCTGATGAGCAGCCTTGTGTCGGCCGTTAGGGTTGGCGAGGCAGTTTGGGTGGTCAAACGAGCGAAACAATGAGAACGTGCCATTTTTGGGCCAAATCGGTGTACTATGCCCATGGTTGTAGGGGTGGGCTCAAGGACCGAGTATGTTTTAGGCCAAAATTTGATCGGGCTGTCCCAGACAGGTCGAGGAGCATCCTGGTGAGGGTGGTTAGGGTCGACGAGGTGGTTTGGGTGCTCAAACGGGAGAAACAGCACGAACGGGTCATTTTTAGGCTAAATAGATGTGCTATAACTTACGATTATCGGGGTGGGCCTAGGGCCCGAGTGTGTTTTTGGCAAAAAATTAATCGGGCTGCCGTAGGGAGGCTAAGGAGTGGCCTAGTATAGGTCATTGGGGTCGACGAGGTAGTTTGGGTGGTCAAATGGGTAAAACGATGTGAAAAGGCCATTTACGAATCAAATGATGTGCTATAGCCCATGATAATCTGGGTAAGCCTGGGGACTGTGCGTGTTTTGGAATAAAAATAGATGAGGCTACCCCAGGTAGGCTGATGAGTCACCTAGTAGGGTTATTGGGGTCGGTACGGCAGTTTGGGTGGTTAAATAGGTAAGATAGCATGAACGGGCCATTTTTATACTAAATTGGTATGCTATAGCTAACGGTTGTCTGGTGGGCCCAAGGCCTAAATATGTTTGGTCTAAAAATCAATCGGACTGTCCCAGGTAGGATGAGTAGGTCCTATATAGGTCGTTGGGGTTGGCAGGGGAGTTTGGATGGTCAAATGAGAGAAATGACGTGAACGAGTCATTTTCAGGCCAAATCGTTGTGCTATAGCCCACGGTTATTGGGGTG
>NW_025830802.1:0-2934 GCF_002878395.1 Capsicum annuum | reverse complement strand
ACACTGTTTGTAAAACGCAATAAATTATTACAAACTACATGATTTGACATAAAGAAGATGTGATAACACACTATTTTTTATTTTTTGTGCAAAACGTAATAAATTATTACGTTTTACAAACACTGTTTGCAAATAATAAATTATTACGTTTTACAAACCGTGTTAACCGTTAAAAAAATAGAAAATATAGTAATTTATTACATTTAGTCTATTTTGATAATTTTTTAAACAGGCGACCTATTTTGGTCACTTTTTCTATTTTGTGGCTTATTTTGATTCCGAATTCAATTTTGGGAGAGTTGAAATTTGATGAAAATTGTCTACCTTTTACGTGGCATTTAGGAAATTTTAAAAAATAACAAATAAATAAATTTTATTATGTTAAATTAAAGATACTTTAAATATAGTATTAAATATGATAGATTCAGAATTTAGAGACCAGGATATCTAGGAGATTCAACACACATATTAACTCCTAAAATTTTAAGGTTTTCTTTTGAAATTAAAACATCAAACTATCTTCTTGATTCTCAAGACGTTTTTATAAATCTTATGCAAATTCTTTTATTTTTCTATATAATTATATCTAGTCTATGTTAGTTTCACAGGTACTCCCTCCGTCCCATTTTACCTGTTCCAAATTAAGATGACACAACTATTAAGAAAAATAATAAATAACATGGCTAGTTTATCATAGTACCCCTATTAAATGATGTTTTTATTTTAATTTAAAGAAAAAATAATTAATGCAAAGGGTAAAACTTGAAAAAAAAAATTATCTTGTTTTGATAAGTAAAAAGGACAAGTAAAATGGGATACTAGATTAGGAATTTTGGGACGGATAAAATGGGAGGAAGGGAGTATCAAACTGCTAAAAATAAGACACAAGTCCATCCCTAATATCAAAATATATTTAATCTTGGAATTTTAAATGTGTCAATTATATGAAAAGTTGAAATTAAAAAATTATTATAAAAAAAGAGATATTACTAACAGACTAAAATAAAAAATATATATATAATATTAAAATGATTATTTGTGACAGCAAATAAATAAATTTAGATGATAGTAGAATTATCTTTTAGAAGCTAATAGAAGGTAATTTTTCCGATAAGCATCTCTTTAATATATATATATATATATATATTACACTTAAAAAATAACTTTAGAAAGTGACAAATACTTATATTGAAAAAAGTGACACTTAACGTGAAGTAAAAAATAATAAATGATAATTTATGGCGGGAATATATCAACTTTTTTTTTGAATGAACTATATTATAGAAATATAAGGCTTAGTACATTATGTTATTTAAAAGTGAGAAATTTAATATTTTTTTCTTGCCAATCTAATTTTCTGTATATGTCGTATAATAGCTATTGTGATTTTATTAAATTATTAAAAAGTGGTCAATAAAGTCGCATATCAAACATTCAATAAAGTCGCATATCAAACATAACGTAACGACCCATATTTACGACACAATAATATTCAAGGAAAATCAATATCATCAATAAAGAAAAAGAAAAAAACTAGCACTAATCTATTCAGAAATAATTCATCTGTAATTTTTTTAAAAAAGATCAAATTCAATAAAATAATTAATTCAAGTGAAAGTAATTAAGAATTTTCATCAATAAATTTAAGAATATACAAAATATATTTATATCCATCAATCATATTTATCAAAATATATTTACTGTATTCAATTGATTATAGTTAGATAAACTTATTTAACTCGTGTTTGTGATATTTTTATTCAAATTTTAGAAGAATTACAATCATAATAATTAGTTTGTTGTTAATTATTTTATCAATTGAAGACATATAAATTATTTTCTCAACATTTGGTTGTATATTCGTAGGTAAATTAGTAGTTGAGTGATTTTGATAATTTTTAAAAGTTAGGGGCATAAAATTATTTTTAAAAAAAGATTTTTAAAAAGTCTAAAAGAAAAATTCAAAAAGACATGACCAAACACAACTCCAACTTCAACTTCAATTTCAACTCCAACTCCAACTCTGGAAAAAAGTAATTTTCATGGCGAAAAAACTACTTAGTTGGCTAGGGAAGTAAGCAAGTTCTTAAACAGTGTGCCTTAACTATGGGTGTTAAGTAGGTCGGGCCAGGTCAACCCGAAATCGGCCTGTGAGATTTAGCCAGGTTGTAGGCCTGTCCGGATTTGGGCAGGTCCGATTCTGGGCCCAACAGTAAAAATTTTAAAAACAACCCTAAATCAGCCGACTTAACCCAATCTAATCCAACCCACCTAAACTCGGTCAAAATCGATTGAAAATCCAGTCAAAAAACAAAAAAAAAATATTTTTTCTCCAATATACACTACATATACCCACCTATATACATTTTAAATATATTAAACAATATATATACACTATATGTGTATATACTACATTAGAATTAAAAAAATATATACACATAATACATATACACAATTACACATGTAATCGTGTATACGACTATACGTTAGTTACATATATATACTACTCTAAATAAAACATATACTACAAAATCTATACTACAATATAATGATATATATAATAATTTATAAAACATATACTCATGTATGCGTTAAATATATACGTCTACAGAAGATATATACACATATATGTACTACTTTAAATAAAACACATACTACAAAAGTACAATATATACACACACTAAATATATAGTTAATAAAACACATACACATGTATACGCCAAAAATATATACTACTTTAGAAAATATACACATATATACGGACCATTCAATATATACGTACTACTTTAAATAAAATATATTACAATATATACACACACTATATATATAGTTATATACTAATTTATAAGACATATACACATGTATACGTTAAATATATACGTCTATAGAAGATATATACACATATATACATACCATTCAATATACGTACTACTT
>NW_025830801.1:0-1494 GCF_002878395.1 Capsicum annuum | reverse complement strand
TACCTTTAATGAGATCAACTTGGTTTCAATTATGTTGAATAAAAAAGAGAAAAAGACAGAAACGACACTTCAAATTAAATTATTTTTACAAAAATGGCCATGAAATTTATGTTAGGGTTTTTGCCCTGATTTTCTTACTATATTTAAGTTTTACTTTTTTTAGAAGGAAAATAAAAGTTACCATAATTACTTTTACTTTTTCTGAAAGAAATATTATAATTATTTTCCATATTTGGCTAACTTCTTTCTTAGAGGAAAGGTTTTGGACATCTATAAAAGAAGACCCCCTTCTCATACCATAACATAATACCATCCACAATGTAGTCTTTTAAGAGTTTCGTTTAGGGAGAGATTTTTTATCTCATTAGGTGTAACGCCCCAAAATCCCATCCCGAGATGTCATACGGTGCTTATGGACCGGAAGGACCACAAGCTAACCTTTTACTGATATCTGTACCTGTACACTGCATAATATCTGGAATAAATGTAAAAACTGGCCATAAGGTTCAACACATCTATAAATACTCAAAATATAAAACTGAATACTATACAATACATCCGTCTGAATATAAAACTGAATACTATACAATACATCCGTATGAAAAGCCTCTAATCTGACTGAACTGTGGAGTTGATGGGACAGGTACCCAACTAACTCCGTCAACTGAAAGTAAATAAAATTTTGATTACAATAATAGAAAACTGAAAATTATCCACGAAAGAAGAGGACTCACTGCTACTGCTGCTGACTGGGACTGATCTACTGATGATACTCTAGGTCCTGTGGCTCTAAACCTATGGTGTCAAATGAGACACCATAGCGATTTACACCATAGCGCAAATGCGTCAGCACAAAATTTACTGAGTATGTAGACGGGGTAAGGCTAAATGCAAGGGCTCATGCATGCAAAATATGTATAACCTAAATGATCATGAGAATACCGCACGAAAACAAGCACACATACAAGAATGCATAAATCATACTCATAATCATCACAACTCTGGAGACTTGACCTTGGATACCTCTTTACTACAAGCTAAACTCATTACCATCACTGAGGTACTGAACCACTGACTCATCTGCTACTATTAACTGAGGATCTGAGTATACTCATATCAAAGACTGAGTTCTAAGCTTACCGCTTTCAAACGACAGAATTAAAGATTCAACTTTTCTAACAAATAACTTCGGAAGCTTTATCAATGATAAAAAATAGGATTATATCCGAATCCGACAACAAGAATACTCAATAAATTCTGAGAAGGAGACCAAGCCTATATCTGATGGGAGATCTTTAAATATGATAATAAGAATATTCAACATGATCTGAGACTGAGATCAAGCCTCTCTGATGGGAGATGTTTAAATATGATAGTAAGCATCTATATATGAGGCCAAGCCTATTTGACGGGATGGTGTCAAGCCCCAAAATCCCATCGGGCCGGACTGGCACCCGAAGCCGAGAAGGCCCGGGAGAACCCGTTCAAATACCT
>NW_025830800.1:0-1734 GCF_002878395.1 Capsicum annuum | reverse complement strand
AAATTTTTTTTAACGTTTTTTATTTTTTGGGAAATGAGTGCAAAAAGTAAAAAAAAAATTTGAATTGTGAAAAACAAAAGTCATAAAGATCCCTAAAAACTACCAAATCTCTTTTTTTTCACTCTTTTTTCTTCTTCTTTTTTTAACAATTTTACTTACACACTTTGCTTCTAACACATGTTTTTGCCCAAATCAGTCTGTCAAATGACCTCGTTACCCTCAAAGATGCAACATTTAGCACGTAGGGATGCCTTATAGGTGAGTTTCCTACAAAGGACCAAGTGGGTCCCGCTAGGCTTTAATATGATGCAGATAAGCGTGGCCTAAAAGTTGACCTACGCTGAGGTTCACTAACAAGGCTGTTTGAGGGAGCGTATGGTCGATAGTGGCTCCTTTAGCTTTCCATCCACTCCATACCAGCCGATGGCTCCCCCTCCTAAGATAAGGGTAACTCAACTAGAAGTCGTGTACACAGCGTGCACTACAAACTTGTTGCAGAAAGAATGACTTGAGTTATGCACATGATGCTAGATATAAAGCGGTAACACATAGATAAAACTGTAAACAAAGAGCACGCAGGCACTCAACAATGAAAAAAACAATAACACAAAACAACACAAACAACGTTTATACACCCATAATTCCAAACTAAGCCGATACAACACCAAAAAATAAGATCGAATTCTGAAATGACTCCCCAATAGAGTCGCCAAAGCTGTCACACCCCTTTTTTTCAACTCCAAAAAGGTATCGATTTACGATTATGTTCGAAAGGGTTCTTATTATTAAGTGACAACAGAAAATGATTTGTTTTGAAGAAGGATTATTTTTACATTAGAAATCAGAGTCGCCACTTGGCATAATCTGGTGTGCCAAGTCACCATTGGAAAATCTTTTTCAAAACCATTTGACTCTTTAAAATGGTTTGCGAATAGAGATTCCGGCTAAGGAATTCTGTTGACTGAGGGGAAGGTGTTAGGCACCCCTCGATCTCATGGTTCGACCACGGTCGCTTGGTGGAGCGTATCGGCTAATTTTGACACTACGAATATATAAACCACATTAAACACACAAAACAATCAATCAAACCAACAAAACAAAACAAAACAAATTCAAAATTATAATATTCAGTCCAATTATTACAAACTGGAATAAAAAAATGCTAAAATAAATAAATCCTATTCGAAACTAGTCCTAGGCTAAACTCCGTTGTTTTACCCGCTGCCTCGGGCCTTCATCACGATTATTTTTCGCAAACATACTACGTCGGGGCATTCCCCGGTGAATAAATACAAATACCTCGGAGCATTCTCCAGCCAAAATGAATACACTTTTCAAATGCGGTAAACAAGACATTCAACAAATATTTCAAACATTCCAATAATCCACCAATTCTAAACTCTCCTACCCGTCCTAATGTTGGTCTGCCCACTCGACGACATATTACGTTCAACATCAACAATGAACCAAAATACCATAATATTCACTTTTTAACAATTTTCAATCCCCATCCTGATTCATTCTCAATCACATGATTAAGCAAGTCTCAATTAAATCAACCAAGCATACTACGACAATTAAAGAAAACTCAAACACACTATAAAAAATTAATCACCAAACTAAAACATGAATTACACAAATCAATGACATCATCACATATAAAATGAAAAGAGATAGAGTTTGAGAATTGGACCTTAATTTGGAGATTTCAATATAACAGAAAGAGAATCGCGT
>NW_025830799.1:0-1452 GCF_002878395.1 Capsicum annuum | reverse complement strand
TTGAAAGACTCGATAGGCAAACCTTTCGACCTTCTTGCAAGTCTTGATTCTGTGGTAGAGAATTTCTGTTGGAGTGATGGATGAGAAATGGCCAAACTACAACATATTTTGTTCATTGACTAGTGTTCATACTTCTCATATTTTGTTCATTGACTAGTGTTCATACTTCTCCTGGTTTTACTCTTATTCTTTCCCCCTTTGATATTAAATAGAAAGTTTTCTTCTTTCTTTTGCATCCTTTTTGAATCTCCAATTGTAAACATTTCTTTTGCTTGGTGGCGATCAAGACAATGAACTTGTTTTGCTTCATTTTTTTGTGAAGATTGGTGCTCCCATATTCTACTCTATAAAAAAAAGGAGGCGTTGCAATGAATAAAGTTAAGAGTTGCTAATGAACTGCTACAAGTACACATACATTAATTACTAGTACTATATTAATACAGGCAGAAAATGAATTGTACAACAGCTGCACTTGCATTCAGCTGTCGTAGAGGGTAATGCATATTCTAGTTTGCAATTGATTGATAGTTTCATTTTATTACGATCTATGTGCACTTTGTTCTCTCCTTCCTTGTCCTAGATAACTTCAATAGTAAGAAAAGAAATTTATGATGAACAATAAAACAATTTCAAACCAGGTCTTTTGTTCGCATGGCACATATCATATACGTCTATTGAAGATTAATGAAGAAAGCAGTAGCGGAAGGGATCTACTCCCTAAAACTCATGAACAAAACTATATATAAAAAAAAAAAGTAAAATAGAGGGTAATGCATATTCTAGTTTGCAACCAAAATTGATCATACCTTTTTTTTTCCTTGCTATTGTCTCCATGATCATATTGAGAACATCAAACACACGGTGAATTGAACAAATTCAGAATCTCTTACCATATATTTTAGGACTCTAATAAGGAAAAGTTTTATCATAAATATATTTAATTAATTTTTAACACTTAAATATTAGAAAAAATTATTAATTGTGATGACTTCTAATAAGAAAAAGTTTTACCATAAATATATTTAATTGATTTTTAACTCTTAAATATTAGAAAAAAATAGTGAAAAGACGATTTTATTTAAAGCAAGGACTTTTAATGAAGGACAAAAAGTTCAAACAATATTTCTAGGGTCCTTCACACTTTTAATATGTTATAGATAATGAGAGTCAATAAAATATCTTTATGTCTTTTAAATATTTTAAGTTATTAATTATTGTGATTTGTGGTAACGAATTAGTTTTGAACATGATAGCCAATTAAATAAATAATTTTATTTTACTTTCTATATGTAGTTATAGTTAATTAATATAAATTAATAAAATATATTAAATATTTAAATCATTATAATGAAACAATAGAATTATTATATATTGGGATATGATATGTAATTAAGTGGGAGTAGAAGGGTTTTTTGATAACTGCATAAGAGGTGGTCGAAATCACCTCTTTTA
>NW_025830798.1:0-2107 GCF_002878395.1 Capsicum annuum | reverse complement strand
CTCAACGTTAAACTTCAAATACTACTGATCAGTACCTAAAGTACTTTTTGTTTCTTCAAATATAACTCAATTTACCTAAATCGGTCCATAATTTGAATTTTATGAAGTCTAAGAGGCAACCTCTAGTAATTGAGTTCTAAATTTATTTTATGTACATAAGTAGTAGTTAACAAATTTTTTACTAACATGCACACATATATGTGAACTGGTTCAAAGCTACTAAGTTCTCGTTAAACATGAAGTTTTAGTTGGTGAAATAAAAATAGAAATATATCTAAAGTTGGCATTCTGATGGAGTTCTGTCTCTACTGAATCATTAAAAAAATGCAAAGTTAGTAAATGCCACATAATTTATATATTTAATTAAGAGAAATTAAATAAAACTTATCCTATAAATTTTTGTTACTTCTAAGTTCTAACCTTGACAGTGATGGGCTAACAAGAAGTTGCATTTTCTTAAGAATTTTCTCTTGGCGTACTGCTATAGTATTCAACTGAAAATTTAATGCTTTAATTTGCGACTGCTGGTCTTGTATCTATGATTTCTGGCTTTCTACCACAGTTTCAGCTGCATTTAATCAGTTCTGTAACTCATTTTGGGCTCTAGCAGCTTCCTGTTTGGCCTTTTTTAGGAAGTCTTGTAACTCTGTCGTTCTCCTTTGTGTTGCCCTTGTAGTATTAGGTTTAGGACCATAACCAAGACCTTTTATGTACCCCGACTTTATACCAAGTACAGCATCCACAATTTCATCAATAGTCATGGAAGACTCTCCAGATCTTTCAAATCTATCATGTTATTCTGCATAAAATAATAACACAAAAAAGAGAATACATGAAGAATATTAATCAGAAAAATGCAATGATATGTTACTAAAATATTAATTTTTTACATAGTTGTTCTCAGCTTCTTTAGATGAACATCCCTTTTCACTCGTGTAATAAGTATGCTTGTAGAACTCAATTCTGTCAGGCTCTACACCTTCATGTTCCTTTTCACCCTATGTAACAAGAAAACAATATTAAATAGTGTCTATAGGTATTGTACTGAAATAGGATACAACTTACATGCCTATTCCCTTTTTTACCAAACAACACAATATTAAATAGTACCAAAGTGTCATGAGTAAAGAGAATTAAAATGGTATAACTTACAATTTCAGCACGAGCTGCTACAAACGCTTTTGATCCATGAAATAATTAGATTTAAGCTTAGTTTGGTTGGCCTTGTTTATTTCGCATCGTTTCTACAAAGAAAATATAAACATCATAACTTAAATAACAATGAGAATAACACGAATATAAATTACCTTGTGCTCTAGATAGTTCCACATGTCACAAAGCTTCTTCTAATTTTTTGAGGTCAATTGCTCGACTTCCATTTTATGAATCTCTTCCACGGAACACGCACTTTCAAATTTTTGTTTTAACTTGTAGAGCCATTGTTGGCTTCTATTTTTCAGAATATCTTCACAACTATCTTTCACATAATGCTCGTCCAAATTAATGTCAAATCTCTCCTACAAAAAATATGAGAATTAAACAAACACACAAAACAATCAAAATCCCTTTTAATTTAAAAATATAACCATAACATCTGCTAACATGCTTAATACCTTAGAACCTTAAAACCCTTAAAAGTATATATTGTAGTTTGTCATGTAATATATTTTAAGAAAGTATAGAATCCTTACATGGAATCTAATTAGTGTTGCGTCTTTGTCCTCTTTTGTAAGTTCCTTCCACTTGTTTGGAAGTGGAAGAAAATTTTGAGCAATTATCCCTAATTCATTGGATAGTTTGGCTGATTGAATTGGCTAAGTTGGCCTTCCTTTACCAATTGGAATCTCTATTTTCATCTTGCTTCCCATAGCCTTCTTCATTTTTTCAATACCTTTCCCTCTAGTCTTGCCACGACCTTTCCTAAGTCAAGTAGAATCATCTAATGAAAAAACATCAGTTAATAATACTATCGAAATCTAAATATGACAGAGTATATATGTAGATATATTTACACATATAGTAATAATACACAAGATAAAGATGGAAATCTTTAAATTTTTCTTTATTTTACTGTGTCTTAATAACCAACTAAGTCAAGAAATGCATT
>NW_025830797.1:0-1228 GCF_002878395.1 Capsicum annuum | reverse complement strand
TAATTATAACATCCATATGGGTGAAAAATACCCAAGATAACTGAAGTTTGAATCAAAACTGAACTAAATATAAACTGTATCTGAAAGCCTCGAATTATTGACTAAATAAGGAGTTGAAGGACCATGTCTCCAACTAACTCCGTAAACTAAAAAATAACTAAAATAATAAATGAATCGAATCATATCATCCTCAAATGAAGAGGACTCACTACAACTCTATATACTGAAATACAACTACTACTGCTGGTTTGGAACTTGTGTCTCTGAATCTATGGTGTAACCTAAAGAGAAAGCACCATAGCGCAAATGTTTCAGTACAACTGGAGTACTGAGTATACGAGTGAGGTAGGCTAAATGAAAAAGGTTTACATGCATAAATAATGCTAACTGACCAACTAATATGAATGTGAGAGTACAAACATACATACATAATAACTGGAAACATAAATATATAATAGTGGATCTGTACGCTAATACATGACTTACTGATTTTTGACATGACTGAAACTATGGTTCTGTCAACATGGGTGACTGTGTCTGACAGTCCTGGGATATTGATATCTGAAGAAATATTTGAGTTCTTTTACTGAGACTGAGCCTGAAAATATGGGAGGTAGTTGTTTAACCGACATGCCCAATAATGCATATAGCTAAGTTGGGGTCCAATCTCTACTCTGATTGGAGGGGTGTCAATACTGCACCAATGGTAAGGACAGTTGTGAGTGACCCTCAACTGGAAGGTACTCAAATGAGAATGGTGGGAACTCTAAACTGACAGGTTAATCCACCTCATCAACTAGTCTGACAGGTTAAGATGTCTCAGCCTACGCTGGCTATGTAGTTCTGGAACACAAGGATGACTGCTAAGAATCACACCCTAAACTGGCAGGTAAGTTCTCATCCTTGGGTTCACTTGGTGCTAACTTATACTGCCCTATGAAGAGACTGAACATGATTTAACTGACTGTACAAGGACTGAGTAACTGAATTCCATTGACTGACGGAATAGCACTACTATCTGAGATTTTGCTGAGATCATAAGATTTTGGAGGTTTCTTGAGTCACATGACTGACTGAGTTCTATAGATCATGGCTTGACTGAGATTATCAAGGTAACGTAACTTGGCTCTAGTCACACAACTATATTTTTGGGTACAAATACCCCCAGGACTCGATGGAAAGAAACTGACACACATGATATGACTTGATCATAAGATTTGAGTTCACA
>NW_025830796.1:0-1608 GCF_002878395.1 Capsicum annuum | reverse complement strand
TTATTATTTATTATTTTTATTATGTATATGTGTTGATTCAAGAAGAATTTGGAAACATTTAGAAATGTGTTGAATGTTACAAATGTTAATAATCCATTTGGTGCTTCTTGATTTCTCTACATTTATCTCTTGTTTGTTTTTACTCTTTTGCCCTTTAAATACGTTACTCTTCTTGTCCAAATTTTTATGGCATTGATACTCAATTATGTTTTAAAAATAATTTAAGTTTTCAATTATTGTGATATTGTGATTTATAATACTTTTCTTCTATTTCAATTTCAGTGACATTAATATATTTTAAAAGTCGACCAAATATTTTATATCTTTTAAGTTGTTAATTATTGTGATTTCAAGTATTTTTCATGTATTTTTTTTTTGAAATATATAACATATTAAATTGTTCTTAGATATTTTAACTTGTTAACTATTGTAATTTATAATACTTTTTATATATTTTTTTTGAATAATATGTGTTACTCTCCTTGTTCAAAGTTTTGTGTCGACGATAGCCAATTGTATTTTTTAAATAATTTAAATTTTTTATCATTGTAATTTATAATATTTTTTCTATTTCAACTTATGTGGCACAATGCTTAAATGACCATAATAATTAATTAGGGGTGATATAGTAAAATGTAATAATTATTATTTATTATTTTTATTATGTGTATATGTTGATTCAAGAAGAATTTGAAAACATTTAGAAATGTGTTGAATGTTACAAATGTTAATAATACATTTATAAAATTTGATGCTTCTTGATTTCTCAACATTTATCTCTTATGTGTTTTTACTCTTTTGCCCTTTGAGTATATGTAGCAACTTTTTTTTTTTTAAATGTCATGAAAATTTTACTCTTTTGTCCTTTGAATACGTTACTCTTCTTGTCCAAATTTTTCTGGCATTGATAATCAATTATATTTTAAAAATAATTTAAGTTTTTAATTATTGTGATTTATAATACTTTTCTTCTATTTCAGTGACACTAATATAACTTCAAGAGTCGACCAAATATTTTATATCTCTTAAATCTTTTAAGTTGTTAATTATTGTGATTTCTAGTATTTTTCATGTAATTTTTTTTGAAATATATAACATATTAAATTATTGTTTTCTATTTCAACTTACGTGGCACAATGCTTAAATGACCATAATAATTAATTAGGGGTGATATAGTAAAATTACGATTGAAGCAGACATGTCATAAATGTCTATTTTATATTTTACTTAAATATTATTAATTTTTTAATATATAAATAATTATAATAATTAATTAGGAGCAGTATAATAATTAATTAGGAGTGATATGGTACAATTATGGTTGAAGCAGACCTGTCATAAATATTTATTTTATTTTTTAATTAAATATTATTAATTTTTTAATATATAAATAACTTATAATAATTAATTAGGTGTGATATAATAATTAGTTAGGGGTAATATAGTACAATTACGGTTGAAGCAGGCATGTCATAAATATTTATTTAATTTTTTAATTAAATATTATTAATTTTTGATATATAAATAATTTATAATAATTAATTATATGTGGGCTCCATCGTATTCAATAGGAGTAGCATTAATGGCAAAGTGGTAATTTATTGAAAT
>NW_025830795.1:0-1059 GCF_002878395.1 Capsicum annuum | reverse complement strand
TTGAGGAATTAATAGGGGTAATTGTGTCTTTGTTCATCCACTCGAACGAGATATCGGAAGAGTCTAGGGGGCTTGCTAAGGTTTTGGGTTCGGACGTAGGAGGATTTGGAAATTGGTTCTCCATGGGGTGCCATTGTGTTTGTTTTTTGAGTGAATAATTTGTTTAGAAAATGATGATAGGCTTTAGCTTCTTAGTTGATATTCGGATAATGAATATGAATTGGTAACAAGCTAAGGTTGCTATTTATAGTTGCTACTGGCTTGTTATTTAGCTTGTTTTTCAAGTTGGAGGCTGAAAAGTTGAAGTTGTGGACAATGGAGAGTGAGATGTCACTTTTAAAACACAATAAGCATGAATTGTATACTCATGAAAGTGCTAGATCTTTCATGAGGGGCAAGGTCAAGTCTTCACATAAAGGCAAAAATTTTGCCTGCTTCAGTGCTTCTTATGCTTTTGTATGTGTGTGTACATTGTTTATTTATTTGTACTGTTGTAAACTTACTATTTCTCTGGTGAAAAACAATTTCTGTTTTATTTTAATGAACTTTACTTCAAGACTGATACTGTTAAAGGATCAAGATAGAACATCATGAAAGAAAAACATGGATCATATGAAAATAGGATATATTATCATCGTAAAATGTTTTCTACCAATACATTGCTAGCTTTCATGCATGCAGAAAAAACCAAGGGTAGATAAATCCTATAGGTAAACAACAAAATTCATCGCTAACCCAATTTAGAAAGCGACTAATTAAGATGGATTAAACAAAAAAACCTTATGTTAGCAACGAAATTCGTAACTAATTAATTATGATGTTTATAGTTTTATTTTTTTTCATTTCCCTTTATTTGGGATGGGGAGGGAATGTTAGCATTAGTTGGAGTTATTCATAGGAAATATTGAGAAGAGATTTTTGTGAATGTAATTTTCAGTCATCTTTAAAGAAAAAACTATTATTTAATAAATAAAAGTGAGTGACTATGATTGAAAATTTGTCTATTCCTAGGAAGGTTGTGACTGAAAGGGTATTTGTTCCTATGAAAGGTTGTGATTG
>NW_025830794.1:0-1339 GCF_002878395.1 Capsicum annuum | reverse complement strand
CATTATTAATGAATTCAAAAACAAAAAATATTTCTCATTTCTCAAATTAAAAGAAAATTTATTTCTTCATATCTCCACCTTTAAGTATTACGTACACCTGATTCTCACATTAATGAGATACGTAGGCAATCCATATCGCATTCGATGATATTCTTAAGAAAAATTTTAAAAATATCAAGCCTTGACGCATTCGTTATTTTCAAAGTCAAAAATAGTAAGGTGACTCATTTGCGGCTAAGTTGGCATCTTATCCATGCAACAGAGGTTCAAAGAAAAGAGAAAAATGACAAAGAGAAAAATAACCTACAAAAAATGATATAGGGTCTAAGATGAGGTGGTGTAGATTATTAGAAATAAGGAATAAGAAGAAATGGTCAGGAAGGTGAAAGGTCAGAGCAAAATATGAGTAACATGTGCAAGGATTAAGAGAGAAAATAGAATGTTTCTTACAAGGTTTTGTATATGTTTTCCAATGATCACTTGCCTCTAAGGTCCAAAATATCAAAGTTGGATAGGAACGAGGGTATGAAAATCCTTTGGGTCATTTGAAGAGGTTTTGAAATCAATTAAGAGGAGTAGGGGAAAAGGAAAACTGTTGTCGGCTTACTTTGGAGAGAGTTTGATGATAATAAATTCAGAATGGTTGGGGCCAAAAAAAAGTGATGATGTAGCAATGATTATGGAGACTCCATTAAGGCCGACGTGCAAATCAGTAGATAAAATATTAAGTTCGACAATTTAGAAGTCACTCCGCTCCCCATGAAGAAGTTTTGGTAGTCTATTTTGTTTTTCTTTCTGCTACTCGAATTATTTTTGGGTTATAGTTTGGGATCTATATTATCTTATTTTATTATTATTTCTATTCAAATCCTATTGTCTTTTCTGTCAATAAAATGTTGTGTCCCTTTTATCTTTTATTTTTATTTAATATATATTGTGGTTGTTCGTCTTTTCTTTCTTTACATAGTTCTTTTTATGTGATTTTCAGTGATATGACATGCATGATGAATTTTCACTTGATCTTAAAACCTAATTAAATTTTAAAATATTTGACCAAGAAGATAGAGTTGAAAGAAAAAAGTATAAGTGTAGAGATGTTTGGTGACCGAGTTGTAGCCTCACTTCAATAAAATTGAGACAATCACCCTGCGAATCAGAAAATGACTTGGTCTTCAATAGAAGGTCCATCTCTAGTATTTTGAATGAGATCAATCAGACGATATATAGTTTTCACTATCAAGAAAAGCAAAAAGATGTTAGATAAAAAAAGACATGAATCATTTATTGAGAGAAAAAGTACAATATGTGGACCTACATGTTTCACAAGCTTAAAAGAAGT
>NW_025830793.1:0-2997 GCF_002878395.1 Capsicum annuum | reverse complement strand
AGTATAGGTGATAGATAAAAGTTCGATCGAGCTTTAAAGAATTTGTGTAAAGGTGAGGTTTAATATTGTTATGATATTTCGATTATTGTATTGTTTGTTGTAGTTTCGATTCTGTTGTTATTTTATGTGGTAGATGAATATTTAGTCAGACTTTATGATTTTTTATATAGAGATTCAATTCTTAATCATATTATTTTGTTGTAACCTGTGTTCTGTTGTTATCTATCATTTTTTTTTTTTGCTTAAGAGAGGTGTAGAGTAACATTGGATTTGACTCTTTTGGTTAAAAAGAAAAGTTACAACACTTATATTAATTTGTACCTAACTTTTCTTTTTGCGCTAAATTATTTACCCTTTTGAGTAGGGGTCCATTTTTATTTCCTCAAATTTATCATTATTAATTATATTTATTGTGAAATAGTAAGAATTGTAAAACTTAAAATATGATTATATATAATGCATAAAGTGTACATATTTTCACTTATTATGACAGTGTACGAATTGGACTCACTTCTTTGTTTAGCCCAAATACAAGTACAAGAAAGGTCCAAATAGTGCAGCCCAGATTTCTTTGTTCTTTGTAAATATTCACTTGCCGTCTTTCTGGATCCTTCTAAATATTCACTTGCCATATACAGATCCTTATAAATATTTAATTGAAATTTACAGATTCTTGTTAGTTGTATATATGCATTGTACGATGATGAATGAAAGACACAGAAAAAAAAGTTTTCTCCATTCTAGCCTTTTGCTGTTTTTACATTTCAAGAAAAAATGACAAGAATCCTATAGATTCTGACAACCTTTTGCCGGCTCTTACTCCTTCAACTCTTTGATTTAGTAATTTTTTTTTTTGATTATTTACCATGATAATTTGTTTTATCAGAAGGATTTGTTAAGTTCTTTGAATTTTTCTTGTGCTATTTGTTTGTGGGGTAATTTATTAATTTTCAGTAGAAGACTAGTAGTAAATAGTTTCGCGTCATGTCTCTTCTGGTAGTAGTATTAGTATAAATTTTCTTTTCTACTTGTTGTATCGTATACTTCTGTTTTCTTACTTGCTACTATTGTTACTGCTTACGTATTCATAAATATCCTCATGTTTTTGCTTACCTTGCCGAGGATTTATGGGAAACAGATTTCCTACTTGCCAAGGTAGGGGTTACGTATGTTGTTGTTGAGGAAGAAGCATGTAGAAAGAGAGATGTTTTGCTTTGTCTCATAAGTATTTAGTTAGCTTGCAATATTTTCATGAATGGATGATGATTTGTGAGTGGCTATTTATGAGTGTTTTGCTTTGTCCTTTGAAATCTCATGGACACTAGTTTGATTCATGTAAAGTATCCATACATAGAGATGATGAAGAACAACTTCTTCTTTTTACGATCATCAACTAATGATGCAAACAAGACCCCTTCACCACCATTAAAGTCCAAGGAAGTTTCTTCTTGGAGGAGTGTTTTATTGTCATCTGGATCCTTCCATGACAGGGGGTCAGGAAAAAAGAATTTCATGGATCTGAGGAAATCTCCCCATGGTCAGAGTAAGAAAGTTCATCCTGAGAAATCTGGTCATGATTCAAGCCGGTATACATATCATTTTGCTATAGCTTCCTTTTCAAACTAAAACTGATGTTTTAATTTGCATTTACTTGTCCAAATTAATGACAAATATTTCTTCACGGCAGAGACCTTAGCGTTCTAATGTTGATTCGGACTATTAGAAGATTGACAAAGAAGAAGGTACAAATGGCTTCTAAAGTTTCAAGCATGCTACAGAATTAAGTTGCTGAAAGGGCTTCTGCTAAGGAAGAAGCCAGCATATTACAGGCAGAACTAGATTCACGAACACGAAGATTGGAGACAGAAAAGAATGAGTTACAATTAGTACTGGAAAAGGAGTTGGATAGAAGATCCAACAATTGTTCTCTAAAACTTGAGAAATACCAAATTGGACAACATAGACTCCGTGAAAGGGTGAGGGAGCTTATAGAATAGAATGTCTCTCTACAAAGGGAAGACTCTTCATTTAATGAGAAGGAAGTAGATAATAGAATCAAGATGTCATTTTCAGAGAAACACCTTGAAGATTTGTCTAAGAGAATAGAGCAAGTGTCAGAGGAGAATCAAAATCTAAGGCAGCAGCTCACTCAGTTACAAGCGGAATATCGAGTAGCTCAAGACAATAGAGATTATGTCCGGGGAAACTACAAGAAAAACGTTAAAGAGCTTAAATCGGAGACTATGCTGATAACTATGCTAAGGGAGAAGCTCTATTCTGAGGAGATGGATATAAAGCAACTTCAGGCTGATCTAGCTGCAACAGTTAGAGGTAACGACATTCTCAAATATGAAGTGCGAAATGTGCTAGACGCTCTTTCTTATGCCACACCCAACTTGAAATATCTCAAGCTTTAGGTAAGCAGGCAATGTTAAGATCTCGTTGCAACGAAATAGTTTTTATTTTTCAACTTTGGATACCTCATCTTCATATATGATAGCCTATTCACATGTTACTCTCTCTGTATTAGCTTTCTACTTCTGTTTGATTTTAGGTTCATCTTTGTTCCATCTAAAGTTCACGATTTTCTTTATGAACTTGTATACATGAGTTGGTGGCATGTGGCAGTCTTCTGTGACATGTCTGATCTCCTTAATATGTAATCACTTGGACCAACCAAGAACGTGATAAACTTTGTGATATCCTCAAACCCATTGATCTAATTGTGCTCTGATGTGGTAAAGTTACCCGAAGGGGTTTCAGTAAGTTTGCTCTTTCATCTGACTTAATTCTTGGACAAGCTCATGAGTTATCTACTGTGAATTTTAATAGTTAAAAAGGATTCATGATTTGGTTGAACTTCTAGGCTATGAGTTTGTTTTGAATTTCTTATGAAATGTTATTGGTGATCTTTGTGTCTTTCTTGTTTTTCATGGTTTACGGTTGATTCCGGCAGGTGCTAAAAAGGGACAAAAATATCAACAAGCTCACTAATGA
>NW_025830792.1:0-1029 GCF_002878395.1 Capsicum annuum | reverse complement strand
AGAGAGAGAGTTGGACTTGAGAGAATTGGAAAATAAACAGATAGAGATCGAGGAGGTTGAACGAAAATAGGGTAATCCGGTGGATTTTTGTTTTTTCATGCCGTTTATCTCCGGAAAGACGTCACCATCGCCGAAATCTGAGCTATTTTCTCCGTTCTCCCATTCTGTCTGGGCTCACTGGAGCTCCGTTGAAGGCGTGACGACTCGACCCAATGACCCACTCGCTTTTGTCGTGAAACAGCCCAACCCCGTTCGGGTTTCGATAACCCAGTCAAACTTCCCCTCTGAAATTAGTGATTTGGGCTTCGTGTTGAAGTTTTCCTATTGATTTTGGTCTAGTTAGTTTATTGAGGTTCGAATCGAGTTTATTCAGATGCGGTCCTATCTTTGACATATTGAAATCGATAATCGAGGTCCAATTCTTCAACTCACTCTTTTTATTTTATCTTAAATTTGAAAAATTGATTCTATGATTATGTGTTGGATGATGATGATTGGGTGATTTTGTTGACGTTGATGTTACATTTGGATGATTGATTGTGGATATCGATTAGTTGATTCTATATCGAAATTGGCAATTGATTGAGACTGATGTGAATTCATTTAGGGCGGGAAATTGAAAACTAATAAAAGTGAATTTTGGTTAGTTTGATTCATTGGTTGTTTGACTTGAAATAGACGTTAATTGAACTCGATAGTATCATGTTTTAGGTCGAAGCAAAATAGGTAAACGATAGGGGTAGGCAAATTTAGGGATTATGGTTTGTTGAATGTTTGAATGTGGGTGTAAATAATTCTTTCTACTTTATCGCAAAAATTTAAAATATATTCATTTAGTCGGGGAATGCCCCGAGTTCATTTGTATTTATTCACCGGGGTATACCCCAAAGTATCTTATACTCAGAGGACGTTCGTGATGAAGGCCCAAGGCGTCGGGTAGAGCATAGTCTAGGATTAGTTTAGAATAGGATTTAACATTTCTGCATGTTTTTATTCTGGGACTATATAATTCGGACTGGACATTATTTT
>NW_025830791.1:0-1503 GCF_002878395.1 Capsicum annuum | reverse complement strand
ATCAACATGACCTAGAGTAATATAAAAAGTCATCACTGACTCCTCCTCAGTAGGCACGATCCATGGATGCACAACCTATAAAAAAAAAAAAAAGACAGATGCATTTAAATTATATAATATAATAATTTTCACAGTTGGGCTACATTTAAAAAAAGACCCATCTGTTGCATAGTTTTCAGTATATGGTTAAAATCCATTTGAGTCTGGTTCAGAGAAACAGAGAAACACATGAATAATCTGATGTAAAATATCAATCATCTGTTACAACAGTTGCAATAAGATGGGTAATCTGTTATGCAACAGATAATCTGTACATCACAATAGATGAACAATATGTTATCAGATTACACATCCGTTGCATAATTTATAGTACATGGTTAATCTTTTAGGAGTCAGGTTCAGAGAACCAAAGCAATAGATGGATAATCTGATGCAAGATATACCCTGTCGTAACAGATGTCCCATTTGGTGCATCAGATATAACATCTGTTGCACCAGATATAACATCTGTTCAATATTTTTCTTTGAGTAGAATTATTTTACTTGAAGAAGACGTACTGCATCATTCGAAGGGTTAAAGAGATCAGCCTTCTTAATATTGGTGTTGCTCTTTGCAGCCAACTACCTAAACATCCATAGATGAGAAACCTCATCTGGGTAATCCATTAACTAATTTCGAAGGGAAAGAATGGCTTCAAATTTTCAAGCCTAAAAAATGTAAACAGGAAGCAAGCAAAAAAAAAGTCATAATAACTATATTCAATATAAATTAATGGATGAGTAAATTTAGTGATTAATTTTACCATGAAAGCCCAAGGAAAACTGTATAATATGGTCGTCCCTAAGGATAGCTTTGTTAGTAAATATTGGACAGTTAAGTAGAAGCTGTCATATCCCCAGGGATAATTGTTGAATTTATCAAAATCCTCAGCGCGCGCCAACAAATCATCTTCTATGACCTTGTTGATGTCTCTTGCCAATATAACCGAATGGGCAAATCAAACTAAGCACAATTGCTCCATGTACTGCTCTGGTATGGTTTTATCCTCGAGATCTGTTAACAAATCTGATGCTTTGTAGCCACGTCGAGCAATGTCAAACAACCCATCTATTTTTTCCTGAATTTTCTTGCCTTGGATCTTTTGCGGGGTGCTAGTGCTTCTGGATGATGGTATCTCAAGCCCGTCACTATCGCAAACTCTTACAAGCCAAAAAAATAGGCATGCCATAGTAGATGATCCAGATTTCATCCATCTTTTTTTTGCCCCCTCCTCTGGATCTTTATCATCCCACGCGTACTTGATCCTGCGCTTGAGAAGACAATCATCGTCATAGGAAACGGATAGAGCAGAGGGGTCCTCAGGCAGCTCAAGAAAGCGTCCAAAGAATCTCTTCTTAAAAAGTCTTCCTATGTTTTCGTTCTTCATAATTTTCATAAAATGTTCAAAATTTTTCTCCATCTGACATTTAAGTACAATTTGACCAGTTAGTTGTTTTGCTTCT
>NW_025830790.1:0-1517 GCF_002878395.1 Capsicum annuum | reverse complement strand
TCAAATATCACTTATAATATTAAATATTTTTATTTCAAAATTAATTTTTCTTACCGCATCCTTTCTTATTACATTTACACACATCATGTGCAAAAGACGTTTTCCCTACTATGCTATTTAAAAGAAAAAAAAATTAACATTTTATTTATGTGTATATATATAATTTGTCATATATCTATATCTATATCTGTATCTATATCTATAATCTATAATCTATAATCTATAATCTATAATTTATAATCTATATCTATAATCTATAATTTATAATCTATAATCTATATCTATAATATATTAAAAGTGTGAAGCCTTAGAAATCTTGTTTGAACTTTTTTCCCTTCATTAAAAGTGTTAGCTTTAGACAAAATCACCTTTTCACTAATTTTTTGTTAATATTTAAGAATTAAAAATTAATTAAATATATTTATGATAAAACCTTTCCTTATAAAAAGTCATTAGAATTTCACTATTTTTTCCTATTTTAAAAGTTGAAAATTAATTAAATATATTTATGGTCAAACCTTTCCTTATTAGAAGTCATTCAAATTAATGACAATTAATATTTTTTCATTAATTTAAGAATTCTAAATAAACTAAATTTGATTTTAAGGAGATTTAAAAAATATATAAATAAATATAAAACCGTTAGAATAAGAAAAATTTAAGAAGTACCAGTTTTTTAAAAGTTTTAAGTACGTAATAAAAATATATCAATGATTTTATAAATATTAAGTTTAAAATAAGAAAAGATTTTAAATATATAAAAATAAAAAATAATCGTAATACAAATATAAGTCAAATTGATGTGTCTCTCTTAATCTGTGGCAACAACGAAAAGAGTTACTTTATGGCAAATGCAAAAGTGATGATCCATCAACCATTTGAAACTTCTAGTGAAAAAATATATATGTATATATGTTTATGTTTACATTATTATACTAAAGTGTGAAAGATTTTTTACTTTTAGACTTTATTAAAAATCTATGCAATAGATAAAATCATTTAATTAATATGCATAAATATACTTGGTATTTTCACAAAAATATTTTTATATCATAAATATACATGAAATTTTCATAAAAATACATTTGCACCAAAATAATATGGTATATTTTCAACTGAAAAATATTTTCCATTATAAAGGTCACAAAAGGTTAAATCAATAAGTATACTATATTTTAAAAAATAATTATACCGGGTATAAATTTCATTCTTTTTTCTTGTTCTTTTGAATCTTCAAATGTTGGGACAACTGAATTTCCTTTCATTAAAATTCTAAAATATCTCTACCAAATCCTCCATCAACCTTTGATTGCAAATATTTATCTATAATTATTTTTATTACCAGTAAACAGTCCTATGTCTTGCGTTCGAAATCAGTTGGGCATCATGTAAAAACTAATAATTGCAAGCCATAAAGATGATAAATCAAATGACAAAAATATGTATATTATTGATATAGTTTGGTCAAACGATTTACATATTAGAAATAATATTGAAAAACATAAAATACCCTCAAA
>NW_025830789.1:0-1820 GCF_002878395.1 Capsicum annuum | reverse complement strand
CACATGGCTTGGATAAGTATAAAATGCGAAGCTCATGAATCATGTAAGATGGAACATGTAACACAATCTCGTGAGTCATTATACTTTCAGCTTTGAAATTTGTACTCTTCTCTTATTCTCATTACTCTAGGATAAAGGAAACTTTAAGCAATACTTTCAACTCATGCGTATGTCTCATGGAGAGTAAAACTTTTTCAATACTCAAGAACTCATAACTCTTTTGAACTCAAATACTTGGAATTCGAAATCATATAACTTTGGAACATACTTGAAGGCATTTCATTCACGTTAGAAAAATATCTCATTTCAAGCTTTAGGGAAAATACTCATATCAAGGAAAAGTATTTTAGTTTTAAAGGAAAATATCTTATCTCAATGGAAAATACCTTAGTTTAGGGAGTTTCTCTTAACCGACATAAACTATGGGAACTACATGGAGTCCAACGTTTTGTCCTTCTAAGAAAGAGACCTCACGTTGGGGAGAGGCGTCATACTCTTACCCGGGAGTATAACCTAGGTCCAGTGATCACTAAACAAATTTGGCCTTGGGGCCAGTATCAACTCGGCCTTAGGCCCAATGATAATTATAAACTCAGCCTCAGGCCCAACCTACAGTGGCACATAGTTTTGGGGTAAGAAACTGTAGTAACTTATCCGCTTGGTGCTAAATACTACTCCCTTTAGTTTATCTCGCTCATCTCATGAAAATTCACTTTGGAATAATCTCATGGTTCAATAAGAACCTAATAATCAAATCTGTAATCTCATATAGTAGAGTAGATTTCAAAACTCAATGACCATTAGGTCAAAACATTTCTCAACAGTCTCAGAATACTCAAATCATGGGTGAATATAACACAAGAGTTCATAAAATCTCAAGTCTCAAGTAGGGCTTAATAACCCATAATTCATTCTCAAGTTAAAACTCATCAAAAGCATAATAGATAGCATATAGATTCATAACTCATGTAGAAATCTAGAAATTTTAGCAATTTATTTCAAAATCTCAACATACTCATATACTTCAATGTTTCAAACATTTCAACTATTAATTTGTCAAGGATTAAAATCATGGGGTATAGACCCAGCTGCAATTTCTCAAGAAAACATGTAAAAATCATGCCATTAGACTCTCAATTCAAGGGAAACATTAAAAGCTTGCAACCAATAACAATGGTGAAAAACCCCACTTCTATCTCATGTAAAATCTCATAAATTACAGAGAATTGTAGTTTAAATAAGCTTTTGGGCACAAGGGTGAAAGGATTACCCTTGTTCAAAATCCCACATACCTTGAATTAGAAGCTTTGGATGAACTCTCGCTTTTGGAACTCTATTCGTACTCTTGAATGAGGGTTCTTGAAGCCCTTGACTTGGGAACCTTGAATCTTGACTCAATTTGGAGAATCTATGGTGGATTCTTGAGATTCTTGGAAGAGGTTTTGGATGCTTAAGGTTTTTGTTGAGAGAAAACTTGAGAAAAACTTCATAGAATACTTGTAAATGACTTTGATTTGGTGTTTGCACGGTTTAAGAGGCTTGGAAAAAGTCCAAAGTGCCCTTTATAACTTCTGAACGAAGTTGGAAAAATTGAACTGAGAACCCGATTTCATGGGCCACCGCGACGCGCCACTACCACGGTGGCTCACTAGAAATTGACAAATGGGAAATTGGTAGTCCCCGCGATGCAGAGCCATCGCATTGTCCCACTAGTTGGGACCTGAAACTTCAGCATGACGCATCACAATCGCGCCAGGCCACTGGAAATTAATGATTGGAAAATTGGGGTCCTCCGTGATGCGCCACTATCGTGGTGTTTT
>NW_025830788.1:0-1250 GCF_002878395.1 Capsicum annuum | reverse complement strand
ACACTTACTCCACATGCTAAGTGGGGCAAGAATCAAAAGATGCCTCGTGCCGCCATCATCTTCGCTCGCTCGATTTCGGCTTTGGCAAATGAATTTGTCAAATGATCAATATGATTAATTTTTTAGATAAAATTTATTTTAGACGTATGAAAAATCCAGTCTAGTTGCAGTTTTTGATTCTCCATTAACGTGCATGCTGCTTCTGCATTTAGAAACGTTGGTTGCAGCTGGTTGAAGAGACACAACTCTTCGACGAAATGACACATTGATTCGAGAAAAGAGGTATTTTTTCAGATGGTTGTGACTGTCCAGTAAAAAGACACACTGATTTGATGAACAGACATGACTGATTTGATGAACAAACATGACTGTTTCGATGAACACACATGACTGTTTCAGAGGACATAGCTTTCTAAATGAACTATTGCAACTTTTCGAAAGAGGCACTTAATGGCTATATAAACTTGCATTTATCCACAGGTTTAGGAATGAAATTTTTTTGCAATTATAACACCCCGTATTCAAGTACATATATTGGCGTATTCAAGTACGTGTATTGGTCTTATTTATATGGAATTAATTTCATTTTATTTTATTTATACCGGTTTTGCCCGTCGATGGTTCCATACGAAGGTTATTGAATAAGCTTTCCAACGATATAAAGATTTCCAAAAACGGATAGGTTTCAGATATAATCGAGCACGTTCAAAATTATAAAACGGTGGCCGGGATATTGGGAATAGTAAATGTGCAGGAAAATTTCCTGCACACAAACTACTGAGGTCAGCCATTTTTTTGGGTCAACTTTGAACGATCATAACTTGCTTAATATAATGAACTGGGAGATCTGCCACCTATGAAAAGAAATATCTTTGAGTCTTCTTTCCAATACAATTAGTTTCATCCAAATCTGACATCTGAGTAATGAGTTATACTCGTTTTACTTCAGCCTCTCAAAACAGATTTTTAGGGTCAACTTCAAACGATCATAACTCCTTGTACAGGACGAACTGGGTGTCCTACTTTATATTAAATGAAATCCCTTTGAATTATCTTTCCAACGATACTAATTTCACCCAAATCCAATATTGGAGCAAAGAGTTATGGTTGATTTACTTTAGCCTATCAAAACAGTCCACCATGGACAGATTCGGATTTACTTAAATTTTAAGGGCAATATGGTCATTTTCCATCACCTCATGGACGAAAATTGGTCATTATATACATATACTTAGCCTCATATCCATCAT
>NW_025830787.1:0-1145 GCF_002878395.1 Capsicum annuum | reverse complement strand
TAACCAAGAGCCTATGCTGGGTCGAAAGATTCTCACTCGGGATGACTTTACAGTCCTTACACAATGCCCTATCCCCTTTCCTAAGCAACAAAAAGTCAATCTGAGTCCTGGCTATCGCGCTTCGAAAGGTGATCAGGTGCTCGTCCTTCTTCGGAAAGCCCGAGTTCACCACCACCAGCCCAAAAGCCCTCGCAAACTCCAATAGGGTCGCCCCCTCTTCATTTCTCTCCCCAAAACCAAAACCACCATGCACATCACGAAAGCCTCCCGATAGCGCCCCGATGTGCCCGTTGAAATCCCCTGCTACAACAATCTTCTCCGCACTAGGCACGCCTCTCACCACCTCTTCCAAAGCCTCCCAAAACCGCATCTTCTCCTCCCCCTCCGATCCCACTATACTTTAATTTATATACGAAAATCTTAGGTTTTCTGATAACCTAATCTCTAGCTACTAGAAGTCACGTGAATATAAGAGACCCATAAGCCATTCAAACCACCTAATTTTATTTTATTTTTATAAATATAAAAAAAAAAAAAAGGAGAAAAACAATTGATTGAAAAGGAAAAAAATATTTTGGGAAAAATAAAGCGGAAAAGGTCAAAAATACCTTTAAGTATTGAAATTAGATCAAAAATATCATTCGTTAACCTATTAGGCTAGTAATATCCTTCAAGTATTGAAATAAGTTTTAAAATATCCTTCCATACACCTTTATGGCTCAAACATACCCTTATAACCAACGGTTTTTAAAAATCATAATTAAAAAGTTGAAAAGGGTCAGAAACACCATTTAAGTATTGAAATTGGTTCAAAAATACCATTCATCCACCTTTATGACTCAAAAATACCCTCGCAACTAACGATTTTCGTAAATCATAAATAATTAAAAAAAATATGTGACAACTTTCACTTGATCGAAACTAAATTAATTAAAATATACATCCAATCCGATCCCAACTCAAGCTACCCGATCCAACTTTCACTTGGTTTAAGTACAGACTATTGGAATCGTTCCAACTCGTAAAAAATACTCTACCTAACTAATTAAAATCTTTCCTTCATATTTACTTGCATTCCAGCAATGTGCATCAAAATTAAAGAAGTGCCTAACTTTAGGTGTTTACATGAAATTTATCATAATCAT
>NW_025830786.1:0-1103 GCF_002878395.1 Capsicum annuum | reverse complement strand
TCTTTGTAAGTAGACATTCCATTTATTTATGAATAATACAAGAATGAATTCTTTATCTTCTATGGAGTGTTGTGGCTAAATCTCATAACTAGGGTTATGGGATCCTTAATGTGAGATGCACCTATGGGTTGGGAATCAATTTGAGTTCCATAATTGAATAACATTGCATTAACCTTTCTTCAATTTCATGACTTTTCTTGGTTGCAAACTTGAAGAGTAATCCCTAAAACACCACTTGTCTGAGAGGAAAGTCTTTGTAGGGAAAAGAAGGTGTTTACACAAATTCTAATGGCCTTAACCTTTAGAGTAATAGCTAATGCCCTAATAGGATTAGCTTACATGAGAACTAGGCTGAAAGAATAAGGCATCCTATGAGTTTGAGAGAATTATAGGATAATCTATCCATTTAGGTTGAGAAACTAATAGATATAGAATAGGATTTAACCTTTCTTGAAATTGAATTTGTTAAGTGGAACTCATAAATAATTCACAACCCAAATGATGCTGGCATTTTGGTGATCATAAACCTGGTTTGATTAATCTCATAAAGTTACAAAATACATAGAAAATCATTAGTTGAATGAATCTTGTTACAATTTATCATTTTACAAATTAAAGAGAAACCAAACCCCTATTTTGGTTAAGAAACTCTGATAAATAGTCTAATAACAATTACGACACTTAGTGAGCACAGTATTCCCTATGGGATTCGACACCCAACCGAGCTGGGTTCTATATTTGACAGTGACCACTTACATTCTCGTAAGAGAGTTGTAATTTGGGCATATCACTCAGGAGGCAAAGCTGGTAAGATAGAAACTAAGAGTTGATCGTCGAACAAAACTCGATAGAAATTGAGATAGATTTAGAAGGGGTTGAGCTTAAGTGATCGCAGCCTATCAGTACTTACCACCTTATGATGATCCAGAAGAAGACTTGGGATATGTTGAGCCTATAAAGACTGGAGCTATCATTTATTCTATTTTCTTACCAAGCTTGAAGTTCAACATTACTAGTATTATAATCCATCTCTTGAATTTGAAAGGTGTGTTTGTTGGCTTTCCTACTAACGATGGAAACATGTACCTTACCAATTTTATTTG
>NW_025830785.1:0-1060 GCF_002878395.1 Capsicum annuum | reverse complement strand
TCCGTGTTGGAATTGAATTAGCATGAAACGCCCAGGGATAGAGTGGATCATGCGGCGCACTCTCTATTCCTATGAAATGGAGCATGCAATGCACACTTATTCCTATGGAATAGAGCATACGACGCATACTTATCGCACTCATTCCTCCTTTCATCCCTTATTTTGTGGTATCTTTCCAATGATTTTCCAGCCTTTATATCATTCATATATCATCATATTAAGCTCAAAAAATATCATACAAGAACACACCACACGAATTATAAGTACAAACACACAATATCCATCACAATGAACAAAAAAGAGCTTAGACTAGGTTGAATTCCATGATCTTTCACTTCAAGTTTCCACTCTTTCCTTGACTCACTTGAACTTTGTACACTCCTAAAAACTTGTACCACATATATTAACACATTTAAAACCATTTGGAACACATAAAACACAATTTAATCCAACAATATAGACTAGCCAAGCAACTAGCTCAAGCTGGAAAGACTAGTTTTCTCAATAGAACTCAAATTGACTCTTTGAAGTACCAACTTACTTGGAATTCACTTTAAAATTTATAAAAACATGCTCTAACACTTTGATACAAATTTATTTCATTATCAACCCATATAGCATAGAATCATCCTCAAAACAAGGCTAAAAACGACTAGAATAGTAACACTGAAATGTATAAATACACCCAACATCAGTCACCCAGTCGTTATGGATGACCTTATGACTCGTAGGGTTAGACTTTATACATAGGTTAGGCAGTATCCATGGGAACCTACACTAGTTTGTTATGAGAAGCACCATACGACTCGTATCGTGACCTTATAACTCATAGGGTCCAAGTCGTAGTCAAGACAGAACCACCAAGGCCCTATAATGTTACCTTATGGAAGGCACATTATGACTCGTGATGAGTCTATATGACTCTTTAAGTCTAGTCGTAATGATATTAGAAACATTGGGATAGTATATTGGTTGGCCTACGATTTGGACTATGCAACTCATAACGAGTCCTAATGACTCATGAGGTACAAGTCGTACTCAAAGTGAGACACTAGGAAAA
>NW_025830784.1:0-1482 GCF_002878395.1 Capsicum annuum | reverse complement strand
TCAATTATAAATTCATAATAAGGAAATAGTGGAATGATAGTATAAATGAAGGCTTAACAAATTAAATCATCATACTCTCATAATCAAATACTTTTTGGACATAATTCCATCTCGACATCATACACATATTGGATGACATAATCCCATAGCTCATGGACAATAATATAAGATATAAAATCATATTTCCAATTCATGGTAAAACATGTAAAATCTCATGTCAATGTAATTCAACAAAAATACCAGCTAGAAGATCGAAAGGATAATCTTGTTCAAAGCCCCACATACCTAAAATTGGAAGATGAATATGAACTACCGACTCCAGAACTTTATTCACAAAAATAAAGGGTGCTTCTCAAAGACCTTAACATGATCAACTCGAATTCCAAATTAATTTAAAATTTCTACGGTTCAATCAAAAGACATAGAAGGATGAAATTTGGAGTAGTAGGGTTGGGGTTTGAGCCTTAGGAAATTTTGGAGAAAAATGAGCTATTGAATGCTCTTAATGGACTTAAATCCATGGTTTACCCGGATGGATTGGAGTGGGAATGACCAAAATACCTTTAAAAATCAAATAATGTTAAATCTGTCCTTTGGTGGACTATTTTGATAGGCTGAAGTAGATCGACCATAACTTTTTATTTTGATGGCCAAATTGGATGAAACCAATTTCATTAGAAAGAGGACTTTCAAAGATTTATTTTGATATATAGTAGTTCACCCAGATCATTATGTACAAGGAGTGATGATTTTTTGAAGTTGACCGTAAAATTTGCCTGGCCACAGTATTTTTTTCCTGCACATTTACTGTTCACCACTATTCACGGTTAGATCGGAATGATCATAACTCATCCCTCGGGTGTCCATTTTGGATGATCCACATATTGTTATGAAGCTTATCCGATGCTATACTCAATGAGGGATCGCATCTAGAAATTCCAAACATAAAAATTATTAATCACGATAAAGAATAGAATTTAATACATTTTCGTCCGAGATCTTAATGGAAAATTTTTCCGTGGCATCACATGGATGGATCAAGAAATAGGATTTCAACAAATCCTTTGAGAAGAAGCCTATTGAGAGGGCAATCAAAAGGTTTCCACGAAAAAATAAAGGTAATCAATATTCTAACACCAATCCTATAGGTATTATTTTATTTAATGTCAAGGTTTGGGTCATAAGGCAAGTGAATGCCCCAATTAAAGTAACATAGTATTGGGAAAAGGTGATACTTACTTTATTGGTATAAGGTGATCAAAGAATATGGTGGTGAGTAAGACACCCAAGAGGTAGAAGACCTTAAGAGTGAAAGGGAATTAGCTAAAGTTGAAGGAGACATTAATGTACCTCATGGATTGATGATGAAAGATTTCCATAAAACTATTTGGCCTCAAAAAGGAGAGATTGTGAATTTTTGCTATATGGTGAGGGCGGAGATGATTAGTTATAGATGAAGTGATTTGGTATCATAAAGGAGAG
>NW_025830783.1:0-1182 GCF_002878395.1 Capsicum annuum | reverse complement strand
GTGTTATTAATTTTGATTCAATACTAGATATTAATGTAATTAAGTAGGCTAGTTTTTGTGGATTTTCTTTTGTTTTATTTAGACTTATATATTCTGAATAATTACTAATTAAAGATTCTTTAATTTTTCTAAAAGCTTCTCTATTTTTAAATGGTCTTCGCATAATTAATTAATTATAAGTAAATTGTTTTAACTCTAAATCTAATTCTAACATAATTTTGACTCTAACATATATATTCTAACTCTAATATATGTCTCTTCCGTACTGTTTATCTTGCTGTGCTCTGATACCATTTGTAGGGGGGGGCGCGGATTTAGTAGATTAAATAGATTCCTATGAATTTTTAATTTAGCAGAAGTTGTGACTTAATTAAATATTCTTAAAATATTACATTACCAAAATATATTATCCTTAACTTGATTTTTTAAAAAAAAATCGTATAGAAATTTAACAAGTACTTGTGGAATTGTACTGTGGGACGAAATATTAATTAACCCAAGGTTGTGGTTTACTTAAATATTTTTAAAATATTACATTACCAAAATATATTACCCATGGAAACCATTTTATCGAAAAAGTTTACAAATTCAACATGGATAATTTAAAGTAAGAAAAATCATTATGCTTTTTACATTAAAATACTTTTCATGTCTCACTTTCAAAACTCAAATTAGATGAATTTCAATTAATACTTAAAAATACTTTTTACTATATTAATATGTATAGAATTAATGTCAGTGGCGTACCCAGACTTTTCATTAAGTGGGTTCATTGCATAAAATAATTAAAAAATGCCTTATAAGGGATTGAACATGCAAACTTGGTGTTAGGAATTGAACCCACAACTGCTGGGCTGGCAACTGCTCTTGTACCTAATAGATTCAATAGATAATAAATATCGGGTTCAATATATAAAAGAAGCTACTTAAGCTAGGTGTTGCATAAAATAATTTTAAAAAAGCCTTACAAGGGATCAAACACGTGACATAAGTGTTATGAATTGGACCCACAACCACTGGTTTGGGCACTCCTCATGTGCCTAACGGGTTCAATAAATAATATATATCTCTTACATTTGTAAAAACTTCTTATATATATGCATATACAGTGTAATTTTTCGACGAAGTGGGTATATATGAACCCACTTGAACCTATGTGGGTCCACCCCTGATTAATGCTAT
>NW_025830782.1:0-1536 GCF_002878395.1 Capsicum annuum | reverse complement strand
ATAATGTTTGCGTAAAATAAAAAATTATTTATAAACACTTGATTTTAGATCAAAATGATCCAAACTGATTTTAAGTTGACACAAATTAGCTCTAGGTATATACACTTATGATATGAAAGTAGAATAATTTGTTGGAACTGATAAAATTACAAGAAACAATTTCTTTTTAACAAAGAAGATCATGGATAATCTTGAATTAAATC
Organism: Capsicum annuum; assembly: GCF_002878395.1. Classification (NCBI taxonomy): domain Eukaryota; kingdom Viridiplantae; phylum Streptophyta; class Magnoliopsida; order Solanales; family Solanaceae; genus Capsicum; species Capsicum annuum. The sequence continues at coordinate 1,333 of NW_025830782.1, read as the reverse complement.
ATGAAATATTCAAAATTTTAAAACTGAAAAAGGATTACTTAATTCTTCTACAACTAAAATTTCCATTCATGCTTAAAGGGTTTAATGAAAATGTACAACCTGAGCAGTGCACAAGTACAACAGATTACAGAATAAATTCTCGAACAATTCCGGTCAGCTCAAAACCCGACTCCAGCGGCCCGGAATCCAAATGTAGCTCGTCTATGTGGCTCAATCTTTCTATTCTTCCAGAAACAACTCTCCGGCACAAGCTTAGCCGCCGTTGTAGCCGTAGCCGCCATCCTCATAGGCTCCGACTTGCACCTCGTCAACACAAACGGCTCATAAGCCACTGAGGTTCCTAGCTTCTGCTCTATCATCGTGGCCATGGACATTGTGTCTGGAAAAGGACACGATGACCGTGGCGGTTGAGGTGGGAGGTGCTGGCTCTTGTTAGATTCTTCTGAGAGGAAAATTTCCTTTTTCTTCTCGGTGTTACTGCTGCAAACCCATTTTTCTTTGGAAACTTCCATTGCTAGTTTGGGTTCGTACATCATTAGTAGCAAGCAATCTGGCAGAATTGATTCGTTTTGCTGTTTAATCGATTCCGTAGGATGCTCAACATCTGTCATATATTCGTTCTTGATTTCTTTCTTTTCCGGCTCTGAAATTACTGCTTCAGATTTCGCTTCTTGTACAACTTCTCCGTCTATGTTTTCCAATAAGAGTGCTTCTTCGATTAACTTTTCTATCATTGATTTGAATTTCTCATCATTATCTTTTTCTACTACTTCTAATGTACCATCATCTCCAGCTACAATTCCTTCGTTTTCTCTTTCGATATATTCTCCGTTGGAGTTTTCTGAAAAAGATGAATAGCTCTTAATGCTGCTGTCTTCTTCTTCTTTCTCCGGCTCACGGACTCGACTATCGGGTACTTGTTCAATTGAGTTTACTTCTACTGCTACAAGTGCCTTTTATCTCACTCTTTTCTTCATCTTCTTGCTCTGTTAGAGTTATTTTTAGAGTTATTAGAATTTATTAGAATTTATTTATAATTATTAAATTAATTATGTGAAGATCATTTAAAAATAGAGAAATTTTTAGAAAAATTAAAAAATCTTTAATTAGTAATTATTTAGAATATATAAGTCTAAATAAAACAAAAGAAAACCCATAAAGATTAGCCTACTTAATTACATTAATATCTAGTATTGAATCAAAATTAATAATTCATTTAAAATCTAGGAGAATGGAACACATACCACCTAATTATGATAAAATTAGATTTAGATATCCGCCAAGATATTATAAATTATATTTATAATATCTTGGCGGATATCTAAATCTAATT
>NW_025830781.1:0-1278 GCF_002878395.1 Capsicum annuum | reverse complement strand
GACTTCGGGTAAGGAGCACTAGATGTGGAGAAAGAATAATAACTCTCTCACTTCTTCTTTGGCCACTTACTACCATCTCTATTGCTTTGCTTAGAAGGCCTAAATTTCTTTGCCTACCTCTCACTAAACTTAGCCCGCTTCCACTTTTCTTCCTCTACCTGATGCATATACATAACCAACCAGGAGACGTTCGTGTCCCTTTTTAACAAAGTAGCTTTACTTTCAAGGATTAATGCACTAGACAATCTTGAAGCAAACTTTCTCATCCTAGCCTTTATGATTGAAACCAACTATAGAGCATACCTGAACAACTAATGAAATTTCAAGTCATACTCCTTGGCAGACATCCTACCTTGCCTCAGATTTATAAACTTTTTGCTTTCATCTCCCTCAACTCCTGAGAAAAGAAGCGGTCTAGAAATATACGAGAGAAATCCTCCCACAAGAAAGAACCAACATCCTCTCCTCTAGACTACTCCCACTCTTTATACCACTGGTATGTTATATCTTTCAATTGGTAGGTAGCAAACTCAACACTTTTAACCTTTGAAGCATGCATAACCTGGAAGAAATTCTCGATTTTATCAATGAAACTTTAAGAATCCTCCTCAACCTTAGTACCACTAAACATAGGTGGATACAACCTCATGAGTTGACCAACTCTAGTAGACTCATATGAACCTATAGCAATACTAGCAGAACCCGATTGTTGTGACTGAGATGCCACCAAATAAGTCAATAGGGTAATAGAGCAACGAAACTCAGTATTAGTAGCCTCCCCTTGAGATAAATGAGTATGGGTATCACTCTCAGGATTAGGATTAGTAGGGACATATAGAACCCCATGAGGACAGTCAGATACAGCGACCCTTAACCAGGTCTGGACTCCAGAAGTTGGATGAGCTCCATCCATATTGTCCTCAGTCGGTACAAAAGAGTTTGCATGAATATCAGATCTTCTTAAAGGCTTTATCTAAAAGATGAGCAAACAGAAGTCAGAAGGATTCAATACCTTAGACTCTATAGCTCAAAGTAAGACAACAACAAAGTGAAATATTCCTAAATGTCTCATAGCCTCTCTCTTATAAGTATGGCGAGCTACATACCTATAAAAGAGACTCTACTTGACATGGATTTGTGGACACCCAACTGACCATGAACCTAGGCTCTGATACCAACTTGGCATGACCTAAACTTGGGCCTTGTCATAATGGGTATCTTAAGCCCAACCAAGACCTGATATCACCCTGATACCTAATCCAACCAACCAACATATAC
>NW_025830780.1:0-1023 GCF_002878395.1 Capsicum annuum | reverse complement strand
AACTATAAACCTCTGAATAAAGTTTTAAAATGGATTCGATACCCTATACCAAATAAAAGGGACTTACTTTCCAGATTATATGATGCTAATATATTTTCTAAATTTGATTTAAAATCTGGATAATGGCAAATTCAAATTGATAAAAATCATACTTATAGAACTGCTTTTAATGTTCCTTTCGGACAGTATGAATGGAATGTCATGCCATTTGGTTTGAAGAATGCTCCTTCCGAATTTCAAAAAATTATGAATGATATTTTTAATCCCTATATGGACTTTATCATTATCTATATTGATGACATTTTAGTATTTTCAAAAACCCTCGAATCTCATTTTAAACATTTACATATGTTTAAACAAATAATTATTCAAAACGGTTTAGTGATCTCTAAAACTAAGATAAGTTTATTTCAGACAAGCATTAGATTTTTAGGACATAATATTTCTCAAGGTTCTATTGAACCTATACAACGAGTTCTAGAATTTGCTACAAAATTCCCTGATGTTATTACTGATAAAAAACAGCTTCAAAGATTCCTCGGTAGTCTCAACTATATTTCCCCTTTTTACAAAAATTTGTCTAGAGACTTAGCTCCTTTATATGATAGACTAAAAAAGGATCAAAAAACTCCTTGGACTCAAGCACACACTGATTTAGTAAAATTAATAAAAAATCGCGTTCAAACTCTTCCTTGTACTTCGCTTGCAAACCCTAACTGGTTAAAGATCGTTGAAACTGACGCTTCAAATATCGGCTATGGAGGAATACTTAAACAAATTAATCCCCATACAAAGACCGAATTTTTGATTCAATTTTATTCTGGTAAATGGACAGAAAGTCATAAAAAATACGCAACGGTAGCCTATGAAATGCTAACTATTGTAAAATGTGTGTTAAAATTCCAAGATGATTTGTATAACCAAAAATTTACAATTCGTACTGATGCTCAATCAGTTAAATTTATGTTTAATAAAGACTTCAAACATGATGCTTCTAAATTAATATTTGCGCGGTGGCAAGCT
>NW_025830779.1:0-2709 GCF_002878395.1 Capsicum annuum | reverse complement strand
AAGTAAAATATCATTTTTCAGGAGGGTCCTGTACAGAAAGTAATATCTCATTTTTTAGGAGAGTCCTGAACAGAAAGTAAAATTCCATTTTTCAGAAGGGTCCGAAACAGAAAGTAAAATTTCATTTTTCAGGAGGATCCTGAACAAAAATTAAAATTCTATTTTCCAGGAGGGTCCTGAATAGAAAGTAAAATTCCTTTTTTCAGGAGGGTCCTGAACAGAAAGTAAAATCCCATTTTTTAGGAGGGTCCTGAACAGAAACTAAAATCTCATCGTAAGTATAATCTTCTGAAAAATGGAAATAGTGTATAAAATAAATAAAAGAAAGGATTAAACAACTTACAAGTTTATTAAAACTTCAATGAAAACATTACAAAATAGATTACAAGAGAATGGGCAAGAGAGAATTTTCTAGAGTGGGTAAATTATCTGATGCCTTCTCCTAGATTACAAGCTGCCTTATATAGACAGGAAAGAACTAGATGATACATCTGGTGTGTACATTTGTAAGGCTTGGATTTAATCTCTAAAAGTAGATTCTTCTTTTCTTGAGTGGACATGCCTTTTTGAAAAGCTGTTTAGAGGACCCTATGTCAGGGCAGTGTCTTTTCTCTTTTGGAAAAGCATTGGATTTGGCAGTGTCTTTTCTCTTTTGGAAAAGCATTGGATTCTTTTAGCCTTTAAAAAAGCTGATTAGCGGGCCTTCTGTCAGGATAGTGTCTTTTCTCCTTTGGAAAAGCAAGTAGCTTTTGGATTCTTATTATGAATAGTAAATTGCCCTTTCAAAAGTAATTCTGATTCTTTGAAACTCTACCTTTAAAGGGGCATTTCCCTATTCTTAATAGGGGTCCAAATAGGCCATAGCTATTCCTTTAGGGTTGAGCATATCGCCATTATTGTCACTACTTCCGGTTGAGGAGGCTTCTTCTAGAAGTTGTAATACTTCCTCTTCATTGGCGTCTTGGCTTTCCATATCCTGTAAAGCCTTCTTTAATTTTTCTTTGAGGGCCTTCTTACTGTGAGAGGCCGTGGTTGAGGAAGTTGTTGCTGATTTCTCCTTTTCTGGAGTTTTTGGTGCTGCTGGCTTGGGAGTCCAACCTTTGACTTTTATCTCTTTGGATAAGTATTTGATACGGTGTTGTTCTCCTTTAGCGAAGTTCCAAGAAATAATATAAGAAATTTGCTTTTTGATAAAGAATTTACACATCTGAATGTGCTCGGGGAGGGTTGCACACCCTTCTTTAGTACAGAAATCCGTAAACCGGTTGATGAATTGTTGGGGAAGAATTTCTTTGATTCCTCCAAAGTAGATCCACCATTCATAAAACCACCTAGGGATAATGGCATCTACCATTGCTGGACAGTATTTAATAAACCAGGTGTGGCCTGGTCGAACATATAAGAAATTAAACCATGCCGACTTATAGTCGTACCAATTATAAGTTTGTGGCCTATGCGGCATAGATAGTGCAATTGGTGTGTGCAGGTGATCTGCAAACCAGTTGAACGGAGTTAGTATCCATTTAATAGTGAATCTCGAATAATCAATGTAATCCGGATTCCGTTCGTTCATAGAATGTTCGAATTCAATTGAGTCAGTGTCGACGAGGATGGCCTCATAATACCTTCTTGTTTTAATAGGATTTTCCGTATCCACAAAATTCTTGTCATTATAGACAGGCTTGATCAGCTGTTCTAATGGATATCCCTCATATGCTTTGTCTAAAGCAATGATTGGCATTACCTGGGTGGTAATAAATTTGAATTCTTCTCTGATTGGAGGGGTTTGTTTTGGAGTGACCGCCGAGGGATCTACGGCCTGTGCAAAGGTCTCAGGAGCCTTCATTGCGTAACTTTGTTTGGTTTGGACCGATGTACTGGATGATTGCCCTTTATCAAAAGGCTTAGTTGTTTTCAAATCGACCAATTTACTTGGCATTGGTGGAGTGAGCTTTGGAAATTCTGCCAAAGCCGAGTATTTGTTTTGGAACGGTGTCTGAAGTTCCGACTTTAATGTAGGCCTCTGAGGGACCGATGGTCTTAAAGGATTTGTTAATGCGGATGGAGGATCGAACGGTCTAGCCATCCTGGTTTGGTCTTGTCTGCTTTTTGCTGGGACTTTTCCCAGAGTGGAGGGTCTCATGTTGGCCCTGTAAAAATTCTCTTGTTAGAAAATCGGGAAGGGAATTATTTTCTCCTTTAATAAACTCAATTTGAAAATCAAAGCTAGATAGGAGAGCTTGCCATCTAGCAAACATTTGTTTTGAAACAAGATTTTTAACGTCTTTTTGCAAAATTTCTTTAGCAGATTTACAATCTGCTCTAAGTAAAAATTCTTTATTAACAAGGTCATCTTGAAATTTTGTGATACATAGCACTATAGATAAAAAAAATTTTTTAACAGTGCTGTAGTTTTTCTGTGCGGAATTCCATATTCCGGATGTGAATCTGACTAACTGTTCAGGAGAACTTTCAGTGATTTTTTATTTCAGTCTAAAAAATTTCATGAGGAAATTGAACATGTAGTAAAATTCTATTTTTCTGGAGGTCCTGAACAGAAAGTAAAATCCCATTTTTCAGGAGAGTCTTGAACAGAAATTAAAATCCCATTTTTCAGGAAGGTCCTGAACATAAAGTAAAATCCTTTTTTTCAGGAGGGGCCTGACCATAAAGTAGAATCCATTTTTCCAGGAGGGTCCTGAACATAAA
>NW_025830778.1:0-2477 GCF_002878395.1 Capsicum annuum | reverse complement strand
ATTATGTTATTAACTAAAACGTACACATATGTTTCCTTACTAATCAATAGGGAAAAGACCAGCAGAGATCATAAAAGAATCAATGTATCCTTTAGGTGGAACCCAATATCCAATATCATTTAGGATCCGCTTTGAAGAATGCCAAAAAGATTAGACAGCTCGAAGAGGTCCTAATTCTCCCCTAAGAGGTCATATCACTTCCATTTAGGCTTCTAGTTTTGTTCTATTTTTCATCTCTAATTAAGATTCCAAAATAAAGGTGTCGAACGAGTTCACAGATTTAGTCATAATTTGCTCCATGGATGAGCAGGCAGATTTGATTCTAATCTGCTCCACAATTGAGTAGGCAGATATATATGATTGCAATCTGCTGTAAATATGTGATATCATATATTGTTGCTCTACGAGAATGGATTAGAGGAAATCCCTTGATTCATGCATCTCCTAGGCTAAGTTGCATAAACTCAGGTGCGGGTATCCGAGACGGGGGCAAATTCGATAGTCGAATTCGTCAAAATTTAAGTTTTAAGACTCGGAGGTGCGAATCCGAGTATCGATACAGACACAGCAATTTGGATAAAAAATTAAATATTATAAATATAAAGTTATAAAGATATTCTAAGAATCTACTTTTAACTTTTAAGATAACTTTTAGTTACTTTTTTCAATTAGGATTGGTATATACTTGTATTTTTGGGAAATCAACAAATACATATATATTAATATAGAAATTCTTTGATGAGAAATCAAACAGACACAAATCTTCTGACTATATTAATATAGACTTTTTTAAAGATTTTAAAAAATATTATTAAAAACTAGATATGACGAGTCATCTTCCCAATCCTCAACCACTTTTTGTTTCTTCCCGATGATGATTGTCGCCGAATATCAGGCTGGATTTCGACGGTGACAGCAGTCACCAATTTTCTCCCTTCCGTTGACGACAACAATTGCAGTCGCCGGCTTTTCTTACGACGACGGCGACAACCAACTTTGTTCTTGATGTTGGATCAACGTCTTCAGATTTGTTTGACCAAAAAAGAGACGTACCCTGAGCCCGTACCAGCTTCGTGTTGAGATGGATTCAGCAGCAAAATCAATGAGTTCACGCAACATAACTCCTAGGAATTAGGGATTGATTAGATTCTTTTTATCTTCTTGTTCACCTATAAATATAGTGCAACTCTATGAATAAAAACATATTTTTGCAGTATCTAAACATTCATGGTATCAGACTTGGAATTTTTCCCTTAATACCATATGGTCAAAATAGCTTGTCAGGGAGAATATCTTTCTGGAATATCAAAAGAAGACAAAATGTCTTCTCTGGAAGCTCCAAATCTGATGACTCAAGGAGGCAATGTTTCTCACATGCCCTTCCAGTTAAATTCTCATCGATTAAATGGGAAGAACTATCTGAAATGGGAACAAATCGAAGAGTTTGCAATCGATGATCATAAAAAGTTGGGACATCTAACTTGAAAGATGAAAAAGTCAAAAATCGGAGACACAAAGATGAACACGTGGAGATTAGCATGTTGTTTTGATATCTGAAAATGGAATTACCTCCGAGGATACATTGATTTTTTCATTAGCATGTTGTTTCATTTAGTTACTTTCTATTATACAAAAAAACTGCTTTTTCTTTACCTTTTAGATATTGCGTGTTTAATTATTGTGTAGAAGCACCAAAGGTTGGTGCTGTGAAGTATGTGACAAGGGCAAAAGATCCATGTTACATGCTTCCGAAAAGATTTGTCAGAGCATTGCGCCACCAAGGAAACACAACAATACTGGGAAAAGGAGGTACGGACTGGGAAAAGAAGTATCTCCCTGTTGAAGAAGCACTCAGTCAACCATCGAGCCTCAATAAAAAGGGAAATCCACTGAACATCATTGGCCCCACAAGAGTTGTGACAACAAAATCTATGGCACTCGAGGGAGTTTTAGCACGTCTGGAGCTCAAAATTCAAATTATTTTCCTGCGAAGAGCCCACTGCAACGGCTTTTAGGTTCAGCAAGATATACAAATCCTCAGAATGTCAAAAACACTAAAATCGTGGAACAAATCAAAAACACAGTACAATTTTCAAAAGGTTAGTGTTCACCCAACATCTATTCTATTTGTTATTTGTTTTGATTTGTCTTCTTCCTATATCGTTATTCATCAGAAATTTCATTTCCTATCATATACTCTAATTGAACCTACATTTTAGGTTCTGGTGAGCTCAAGAGTCCCGGTGCTGGCAATGAGAGTCCATTGATGAATCCAATTATGACACACCCTTGTGATCCTGCTTTAGCTCATTCCTGCAAGTAAGTACCCTTCATCACGTACTTTAATTAGTAACATAAGTTGACATAGGTAAAACTGAGCATCAAAAAGCAGAAAAGTTTCCTTTTAATTATTCTGCAGACTACATATATATATATATATATATATATATATATATATATATATATATATATTGAAG
>NW_025830777.1:0-4003 GCF_002878395.1 Capsicum annuum | reverse complement strand
AAATATATAGGTTCTAAACATATTACAACCCTATTATTATTTGAAAGCTCATCATCCAAGAGCACTAAAAGAGAAAAACAACTAGGGTTGCGTAACTAAGCTTGAAGATCTGATTTCAAGGAAATTGCTTCGTCAATCATCAAGAATCTTTCTTCTAAGGTATGCGTGAGTTGATTTATGAATCCCTTTCATCCATAAAGCTCAAAAACCCTCTTTTTCATTATAAAGTATGATTTCTATATTGTTGGATGTTGATGATCATGTTGTTGATATTGGGTGATTCCCAAGATGGAATCTTTATATGTTTTTTTGAATTTCATGATATCATATGAGTTGGAAACATGTAAATTTGGTTGTTCATGATGTATAATTTGATGATTTCACCTATGCTTAAGATGTGCATGTAAGGTGTTTGATAAAATGCCTAAGAAACTAGAAATCATGCAATATAGCTAAATTGTGACTAAGTGAAGGATTAAGTTCCAATGACTTCTATGTTGATAATGTGCCTTGTAAATGTTGTTAGAATACTCATGAACTATTCTTATTAGATTATGCTATGTTTACTTGAAAATCCTACTGATGAACAAGATGTATGATAACCAGTTACTTCTCCAAGATAGACCTCATAACAGGCTATCATCAGCTCAGAGTTAGAGAATGTGACATTCCGAAGATAGCTTTCCGTACTCGGTATGGTAACTTTGAATTTTTAGTCATGTCATTTCGTCTTACCAATGCCCCTATAGCTTTTATGGATTTGATGAACCGTGTGTTCAAGCAGTACTTGGACATGTTTTTCATAGTCTTCATAGATGATATTCTGGTCTATTCTCACACAGAGCGTGATCATGCAGACCATCTCAGGATTGTTCCTCAGACTCTCAGGGATCACCAGTTATTCGCTAAGTTCAGCAAGTGCGAATTTTGGCTAAGATCAGTAGCATTCCTTGGTCATATTATTTTCGGTGATGGAATTAGAGTAGATCCTCAAAAAATTAAGGTAGTAAGAAACTGGCCCAGACCCACATCTTCATCAGATATTAGGAGTTTCTTGGGTTTGGCTGGCTATTATAGACGGTTTGTCGAGGGATTTTCTTCTATTGCATCTCCCATGTACAGATTGACTCAGAAGAAGATTAAGTTTCAGTGGTCAGATTCATGCGAGATGAGCTTTCAAGTGTTGAAGACTCGACTCACCTCCGCTCTATTTCTAGCTATTCCAGATGGTTTAGATGGTTTCGTAGTCTATTTTGATGCATCCATAGTAGGTTTAGGTTGTGTCCTCATGTAGCATGGTAAGGTCATAGCCTACGCCTCCAGACAGTTAAAGCCACATAAGAAGAATTATCCTACTCATGATCTTGAGTTAGCAGTGGTAGTTTTTGCCTTGATGATTTGGAGGCATTATCTCTATGGAGTTCATGTAGATGTCTTCACAGACCATAAAAGCCTCCAGTATGTCTTTTCCCAGAAAGATGTCAATCTTCGCAAGAGAAGGTATTTAGAGCTTTTCAAGGATTACGACATGAGTGTTATTTATCATCTGGGCAAGGCCAATGTTGTGTCCAACACTCTCAGTATACTCTCCATGGGTATTATTTCTCACGTTGAGGATAGTAAGAAAAAGATGGCTCAGGAGATCCATCAGCTTGCCAGACTAGGCGTTCGCTTAGTTGATTCTTCAGAGGGTGGTGTATGTGTTCATAGTAGTTCAGAGTCATCTCTAGTTTCTGAGGTGAAAGAGAAACAAGACAGGGATCCTATCCTTGTCAAGCTCAAAGAGTCAGTTCAGAATAAGAAAGTCGAGGCTTTCTCCTAAGGAGGAGATGGTGTTCTTCGTTGTCAGGGTCGCTTATGTGTTCCAAGTGTAGATGAATTAAGGCAGCGAATACTTCTAGAAGCGCATGGTGCACGATACTCTATTTATCCAGGGGCTACTAAGATGTACCGTAATATACGGGAGATCTATTGGTGGAGTGGTATAAAGAGAGATGTTGCAGAGTTTGTGGCTAAGTGCTCTACATGTCAGCAGGTTAAGATGGAGTATCAGAAACCTAGTGGTTCCATGCAAGATTTCACCATTCCTACTTGGAATTTGGAAGAAGTTAACATAGACTTCGTGACGGGTTTGCCTAGAACTCGTCATTAGCATGATTCAGTCTGGGTCATTATAGATAGAATGACCAAGTTAGCTCATTTCCTTCCTGTTCGTACTTCTTATTCCATTGAGGATTATGCCAAACTCTATATCAGGGAGTTATTCAGGTTAAACGGTGTTCCACTATCTATTATCTCAGACAGAGGTACCTAGTTCACTTCTCACTTTTGGAAAGCATTGCAAAAGGGTCTTGGTACCCAAGTCCATCTTGGTACAGCATTTCATCCTCAGACAGATGGTCAAGTAGAGAGGACCATTCAAACTCTTGAAGATATGCTAAGGGTGTGTGCAATTGACTTCAAGGGAAGTTAGGATGACCACTTTCCTTTAATTGAGTTTGCATATAATAATAGCTATCATTCTAGTATTCAGATGGCTCCATTCGAAGCTCTCTATGGTAGGAGATGTAGATCTCCCATTGGTTGGTTCGAAGTTAGTGAGGCCTCAATCATAGGTCCTGACTTAGTATTCGACGCCTTAGAGAAAGTTTAGTTGATCAAAGAGACACTCCGGGCTGCTCAGAGCCGACAGAAGTCCTATGCAGATGTTCGTAGAAAGGATCTTGAGATCGAAGTCAATGACAACGTCTATCTTAAGATCTCTCCCATGAACGGAGTGCAGAGGTTCGGCAAGAAAGGGAAACTTAGTCCCCAGTATGTCGGTCCCTTAAGAATTCTTTGTCGCTTCGGCAAGGTAGCTTATGAGCTTGAGTTGCCTTCAGATCTAGCCTCAGTCCATCCAGTTTTCCATGTCTCTTTGCTAAAGAAGTGCATAGGTGACCCAGCCATTGTTGTCCCTATTCAGAGCATCGACATTCAGAACGGCCTCTCTTATGAAGATATTCCAGTCGAAATCTTAGATTATCAGACTCGTAGATTGAGGAACAAAGAAGTCCCTCTAGTCAAGGTTCTTTGGCAAAATCAATCTCATGAGGGAGCTACTTGGGAAGCAGAAGCATATATGCATACCAAGTATCCTCACCTCTTCCCCACCAATTTAGCTCAAGCTCAAGGTAACAGTTCTCTTTAATCTTATGTAGTTTCACGTTCATATTTCCAGTATAAACTTAGTACCTACTAACCATTTCATACTCAGTCATGCATTCATGTGTCAGTTGTCCGTGCATCAGATATACATGAGTTCAGTATGTTTAGCATATTAGTCATGAGATCAAGTTTTAGTTCTTCATATTCAGTTCATGTTTTATTGTCTTGTATCCCTTCTCTGTAAATTCTCATTCGAGGACGAATGTTCCAAAGGGGGAGAAATTGTAATACCCTACATGTTTCTAAGCAAGTAAGTGAATAAGTATTCCTATGTATGAAATATCCTATCCTGTGATTCATACTTGAGTACATGACCTACAATGAATATCCTAGTGATAGGATAGCTTATGATACATTAAACATGTTCATATGAGTCACTTAAGGTAATACAAGCTAAGAGTTTTTGAATCCATCAAGTTTTAGTGTTTGATTTTGAAAGTGTCATCTTTTAATGAGTATAACTCGATGTTAATGTGGTATTTTGGCTGATTTATACCCACCAAATTGTAAAGAATAGAATTATCTTTCCAACGATACCAATTTCGCCTTAATCCAATACCCGAGCGAAACGTTATGCCCATTTTCTTGAGAGACAGTAAGTAAAGGCGATTGGTAAGGCGCTGCCCAACCAAAGCATAGGAGATTGGTTAGGTGCCGCCCAACCTAGCTTAGGCAATCACTTGGGCGCCGCCTAAGTCAGTTCCTGGTGTCAAAAACACTCCGTTTTGAGTTATTTTAAGGGTCATTATGTCTTTTAACACTACTTACACGTCCTTAAACTTAACCCTACGAAATA
>NW_025830776.1:0-1673 GCF_002878395.1 Capsicum annuum | reverse complement strand
TAACATACCAGTGACCATATCAGGAGAACTTTCTTGATCTTGTCAGGACTAAAGAGCATAGAGTCTGTTTGGGGCTGCCCACTGGTGGCACTGGAAGAGGCACCCTGCTGATTTGGGTGACCTGACTGAGTTGGGGAATGATTATGCTGACTCTGCGAACCAATCTGAGGACACTTTCTGACCCTGTGGCTTAGATTTCCATATCCAAAACACACATCACTGCCAGCTCTGTATATATCCTAGTGGTTTCTACTATATTTTTAGTAAAAGGGGTTGGTTTAGGTACTGCTAACACTGCCCTGGGGCTTAGGGCCTGATGCCCTATCTCAGTTGCCATATCTGAATTTTAGCACCGGAGCATTGGCTAAGGAAAGAGCTATAATAGAGGATTTTGGGTGGAACTGAGAACGATTCCCACCATCTGACTTAGGCTGAGCAAAATTGAAACTATCTGTTCTTGCTTTCTTATTCTCTCTCTCCTTCTCCCTATTCTTGGCCTCCTCTATATATTGAGCATGGAACATAAGCCTGTCTATGTCTATCTCCTTAATAAGAATTGCAGTCCTATATTTCTTGTCCACACTGCTAGATACTCCAGACATAAACTTACTTGTCTTTGCTATGTTATCTGCTACAATATACGGGGAATATCTGGATACTGAGTAAATTTAAGAGAATACTCTTGCACTATCATATTTCCCTACTTCATGTTTATAAACTCCAAAAACTTTGCTTCTCTCAACTTTACTAGAAAGAACTTATCCAAAAAAGCAAATGCAAACACTTCCCATTCTATGGGCCCTGCATCAGCGGCCCTTTCTGTCTTTCACTGTTTGAACCATGAGTGAGCCACATCCTATAAATGATATGCGGCCAACTCAGTGCTGTCAACAGCAGTCACCCCTATGATATTGGTAACTTTCTGCTCCTGATTAAGAAATTCTTGAAGTTTCTCATCTGACTTAGACCCTGTGAAAGACAAAGGGTTCATTCGGGTGAAGTCCTAAATCCTAGAAGCAGTAGTATTGGCCACTAGATTGGATGGAACCACAGCTAGGCGTTCATTCTGGGCTGCCACAGAATGAGCTAGGGTGGTGAAAGAAGCTCTGAACTTTGTGTGGGAGAAATGCTCACCCAAAGAACCTGGATGGATGGGCTGAGGGGCTGACTGATCTCCTATTCCTCTTCCCTGAGTCCTCTTTGGAGGCATATTCTATAAATGGAATAGAATCTCGGATTAGAATAAGAGTTTAACTGGAGCTTATGCTCACTCGCAGGACATGAATACTGAAAAAGGAGAAATTATTCCTAAAACATCACATAGCCTCCTATCCATAAGTGTGGTGCATAATACACCCATTATAACGCCCAAAATCTGGTACCCAAAATGCTACACGGTGCTCATGACCCCAAAGGACCCCAAGCTAACCCATGACTGATATCTATAACTAAGCACTGAATATTACATTATAAATATGTGGAATATAAGTTGTAACATAGGGTTCAAAATTGAACTAATACTGAGTATAATATAATGTTTGTTGTGGGGTATGACAATACCCAAAACTGAGATAAACTATCTAAAACATGTTGTATTCTGAAAGCCTCTAAACTGTCTAAAAATTATGGAGTTGATGGGACATGTCCCCAACTAACTCCGAACTACTAAAATA
>NW_025830775.1:0-1189 GCF_002878395.1 Capsicum annuum | reverse complement strand
GCTGTTAAAGAAAAACCAATAATCTTGTGTGTCCTGGCTGCCTATGATGGTCATTTCAAATTGCTGCGACTTTTCTTACTGTTAACTTTATGTTGGATTGCCACAAGTTCTGAGTGGATTTTCTGTACTTGTTAAGAGATAACTATTTTTGCAGGTCTTCTCGATTCTACATCATTTGTATTTCTTCTTCATAGTACATTTTCATGTTCTGTCACTGATTCAATGTTCAATATTCTTTAATTTGTTCTACTCGAACTGAAGGTTTTCCAAAAACAACCTCTCTACCTCCATGAGATAGGGGTAAGATCAACGTACACTCTACCCTCTGCAAACCCACTTGCCGAATCTCACTTGGTTTGTTGTTGTTGAATAAAATTTCAATAAATATTCACTCAATGATTTAATTATATTCATTTCATTGAACAGTCCGAGCCAATTTGCAGAAACTTGACAAATTTCATGTGATACCTGTTATGGCTTGTCCACACATGTACTAAATAACATTGTCTACTAAGGCTTGAACAGATGAGAAAATAACACAATTTTTGCAAGTCTTCTTTATTCCGCCTCTTTATTTTCAACTATAACCTCCAATGGAAAGACACTTTTTCCGGAAGAAGTGAAAAATATAAAATAAGATTTAGTCTCCGGTTATTTACTAAAAGGTTGTAGCTGCGACAATTAATATGTGGCTAGTACTTCCATGGCTAAAAGTTATTTGTGACGACTACTATGAGTTACCACAATATTTACATTTCTTTGCTTTCAAGCTTATACTTGATCAGCCCCAATATTTAAGAACATCGTCCCTGCAAATAAAAAAGCACGTGATCACTTTCTAATTCTCATAATCCAATGTTAATAATAGGAATGATATAGAGCACACAAGACTTCAAACTCAATGATATAATAGTTCCAACACATTATAATCACTATAAATGAAAAAAAAATCAACTACTCCAATTTCATTTCTATGAATTTTAATATGAGAATAGCGGATATTGTAATTGTAAATGTGATGAACATGTGAAAGAAAAATAGTGCACGCGATTCTAAACTAGTGTCCTTTCATTAAATAGGATCACCGATGAATGTTTATTTTAGAAACAAAAGTTGTGTGTCGGAAATCCCTACTTTTGTAAATCTCTTATAATCTAATAGTAGAATTAACACAAATTACCTTGTCTTT
>NW_025830774.1:0-1132 GCF_002878395.1 Capsicum annuum | reverse complement strand
GCCAACAAATTTGAAATTCGGGTCCATGAGAAAGTCTACAAGGAATCTTGGAACGGCATCTTTGTGGAGGAGTTGGAATAGTAGGCAACGTCGGCCTACACAAAGCTGGAGAAGAGCAACCGGATGATTTTCCTCCGGGTTAAAACACGGAAGCCACTCGATATCGAGACCAACAAGGAGCTTATGGAGTCTACAACGATGAGAATTAATCCAATCATTAACAACTGCAGCATTCTTCGTAACTGTGACTTCAATTTGGTCACCATAGAAAGAAACTTCGTAGATTTCAGCCATAGGGGACATAAAAATTGGGATGAAGCAACAACTTTTTTTTGGTTGCTAAATTTCAATATTCGTAACTCACTATAACTCTTATTTATCTAAATGGTAATTTCATTTCCGTGTAGGTTTAGCCGTTAGTTTCCTTTTTGCGTATATGCTACTCCCTTTCGTTTTAGTTGGCCATCAAGTAATTTTGATAAAATCAAGATAACTTTGTATTATTTAGGTATCAAGTAATTTGGTTAAATCAAGATAATTTTATTGTATTTTCTATTTGTACCCTTAATATTAAATAACTATATAAAGTTGCAGTTTATTAAATAACAAATTAAATTAAAAAGAATTCTTAAACTGATTTTTTAATTTCCAAATGTCACGTGATATTAAAAAATTACCTCACCCAAAATGTCAGTGACTTTATAGAAAAACAGTAGAATTTATTTAGTGAGACAAAAAATCAAAGACCACACACTTAGGGGGAGGGGGAGTGCGGTGGGGGAGGGGGTAGGGGATTCAAGATCAAATATTTGGGGTTTAAAATTCAAGATCGAATACTTTGGGAGACACCTGACATAATTTACTACTAAAAATTACACAAATACACAACTTATGTTTTCAATATTACAAAAAATCCAACTCCCTAAGCATATTACAAAAATCCCACATATACACATAATTAATTTTAAAAGGTTGGTATTTATGTTATTTATACTATATACTATGCATTAATCCATTTCTGTTTCTTTCCATGCAACGCCGGTCGAGTCCATTAAGACTTCGATTCTATTCCTTGAGTTGGGCTAAAAAAGCCCAAATAATCTCTGAGTCAAGCCCCATTCAGTCAAAGTAA
>NW_025830773.1:0-1512 GCF_002878395.1 Capsicum annuum | reverse complement strand
CAGTAGTTTGTGTGCAGGAAATTTTCCTGCACATTTACTATTCCCAATATCCCGGCCACCGTTTTATAGTTTCGAACGTGCTCGATTATATCCGAAACCTATCCGTTTTTGGAAATCTTTATATCGTTGGAAAGCTTATTCAATAACCTTCGCATGAACCATCGACGGGCAAATTCCGGTATAAATAAAATAAAAAAATTCATTCCATATAAATAAGACCAATACATGTACTTGAATACGCCAATATATGTACTTGAATATGGGGTGTTACAAGATCCCAGTGATGATCTTTGATCGGCAAGTTCATAGGTTGCGAACGGTAGGAATGGCTTCAGTGAAGGTTCTATGGAGCAACTAAGAGTCCGAGGAAGCTTCCTGGGAAGCGGAGGAGGACATGAAGTCCAGGCATCCGCATTCGTTTCCCGTTTTAGAAATTCATGATCGAGGTATGTGTTGGTCTTCTTGATTGGGTGTATATCTTTGGAAGACAATGGGATCAAGTCTCTAAGCCTTAAATTAATCTAGTGTTTTGATAAATGTTGGGTTTGGATCCCAAAAGTCCATAAAATGAAATGTAAGATAAAGGATGATCATGATATGTATTATGTTTTATCTTTGTTGTGTGCTTTGACCTAACTTTTTGAAGGTTGTTTTGATGGGTGATAATGTGTTAACTTGTGTTTTTGCTTGCCTTACCGATCATTCGAGGATGAATGATCCTATGTTGGGGAGAATGAAACATCCAAGATCTCAACCTTGCCAAAAACTTTTGGTTTTTGAGCGTGTTATCCAATATATGATTAGACAAGCCGCTCGTACCCCTTGGATACGGGTCATATCCACTCTTCCCTTCCCTCTCATACCTTGAGTAGACTAAGATGGTGGTATTTTGTCCCTTAAACGAATGACCCCCCTCCTCAATCATACCCTACGTATACGAGTCGTACATAGGTAAGTCGTATGGGGTGAGGTCTTAGCTTGGATTGGACTAATTTTGTTATGAGTAAAGCATATGAGTTAGGGGTGAGTCATATCCTTTGGATATAATTTAAGGATATATGGTCATACCCTTAACAGTGTGTGTGACCTAGGAGAAGCCTAGGGTATGAGTCAGGGTACCACTCATACCCTAGAGTACGGTTCCCTTAGTGAGTCGTACGGTGAGTCGTACCCCTAGACGGGTCCATTTTCCAGCTTTCAGCTAAGGGCCTTATGGTCATTTCCTACACCCTAAACCCTAATTCCCTTCACTATATAAATGTATATGGCCTCCTTAAACACATTTTGTGTGGATCTAACATCCTAAACTCCCTCTCAAACACTCTCAAAGTTTCTTAAAGCAAGATTGGAGGCTAGGGTTTGGAGGGTGCCATCTAGAAGATAAAGAGGAGTCAAGTTCTTGGTGGATCAGTGGATTATCTTGTTTAAGGAATGTAGCCCTTCACCTTGTTAAATAACTCTAAAACCATGTATTTCACACTTGGATTAGTAAGTGTACATGGTGATTTTGAA
>NW_025830772.1:0-1386 GCF_002878395.1 Capsicum annuum | reverse complement strand
AAAAGGATGGAAAAAACATAAAACTACTATAAAAATTGAATTAATAAATAAAAATAGCATAATAACTCAAAAACCATTAACATATAATTTTGATGATTTAAAAGAATTTAAAATTCATATAGATGAATTGTTAGAAAAACAATATATTCAAAAAAATAATAGTAAACACAATAGTCCAGCATTTATAGTAAATAAACATAGTGAACAAAAAATAGAAAAAAGTAGAATAGTTATTGATTATAGAAATTTAAATGCAAAAGTTATGACATATAATTACCCAATATCAAATAATAAATTAATCAAATATTATGTTCTCTAAATTAATCATGGCATAGTTCTTAGGGACTATTCTCTAAATATTTTTATTTTTATTTTTATTTTGAGTTTATTTATGTTAGTTTTATTGATATTCATATCTTGGGGGTGATTATATGGTAATTGATGAAATGCTTTACTATAGTATTCTTTAGTTTTTTCTCTTAGTTTTTGTAATTCTTCTATCTTATTTTTAAGGTATTGTAAATATTCTATATCTTTTGTTTCAAAATATACAATTAGATTGTCTTTCATAAGTATTTCTATTAATCTTATTTTTTTCCATATTTTGTCTCCAATATTTTAAATATTCATAGTCTATCATTTTATCCTGTAGTAATTGCAGATTGACAAATTTCTGTATAATAATTTATCCTAATTGTACTGTAATGTATATCTAATTTAGATTTTCAATGCTATTTATTATCTTGTGTTGTTCTTCTCGTAGTGAGTTTTTTAAATTATATAAACTATCACATGTACTTTTTCCTAAATTTTCTAGAGTTTCTTCTATCCATATTAATTTTTCTTTTAGATTCTCAATTATTTTTCTAATTCGGTTTGTATAATTAACTTTTTCATTTAGATTATCTTGATTTTCTCTAGTTTTTTTAATATATTCTAACATTTCTTAATCTGAATAATATCCATTGGGCCTAAAATGTCCTTTCCGCCTATTGAGCCTAAAATGCACTTCTTACCTACCTATTGGGCCTAAAATGTCCTTCTAGCCTATCTATTGGGCCTATTTTCTCCTTTTATTTAGCGAAATTATATGAAAAAGGTCATCCTTAAAACTTAATTACATAAATAATGTACTTTTCAATATTACAAAAATAATTTTTTTTTTACATATATAACCATTTAAAAAAATCAGAAAAGATAATTATAATTCCTAATTTAATGCTATAACTAATTATCAATTCACCTTAATTTAAGAGATATTTTCAATCTTCAAATTAAAATCGAAAAAGATAATGCCTACTTTCAAATCTTTCTCTCTCTTATATTCAAACTTCAAATGTTTTTAAATAAGCTAAGTATTTCAATATTTGCTCGTGTATGTTTCGC
>NW_025830771.1:0-1261 GCF_002878395.1 Capsicum annuum | reverse complement strand
CTTCTACAATTCTGGGTAGTAATGAATTAAAATGTTTAATTTGGGGCATTTAAGACTGAATTTCTAGAAATTGACTAATTTTTGGGTCTTTAGTGAGGTTCAAATTGGTAGGAATATCGGCCATTTAGACATGTTATGATAAAGAGAATAAGAACACTTTGTTTCTGAGAGGATGAAGACAAATGAGTGAGGAATATGGTTTGTGAGTCAGATTTGGAAGAGAATAAAAAGGAATGAATTTGGTTTTGTTCTTAAGTGAGGTGACCGTTCTCTTTAACAGGTGCCTTTTCTGAAAAAAATAACATATCCAGTTCTAATAGGTGTGACCTTTCATCTTTCTAAAAAATTGAAAACTTTTACTCAAAGAAGGAAAGACGCATAGGTTTTTAGAGAAAATTTTGTCATTTTTAAAGAAAACTATTTTGGTACTAACACGAGAGATGAGACCAAGTCCTTTTTTTCTTAAGTGAATCCTCAAATTTGTGTGTGTTTCAGCTGTTCTCTTCCCAAGTTATTCCCACGTGTGTATACCTGCAAAGGTATGGTACTGAGTTAGTCCAGAAAGTACATATTTTATAAGGATACCAGTCTCCTTATCATAGTCAATTTTATAAAGAAAAATTGATTCATCTAGTAGGTCAGGTTATTTTAATCAGCCCCAACCATCACTTTTTCTTCATATTTTTTGATCAATTTGGTATAAAAACATTTGAGAATGCCATGAAATTTCTGGCTTGAGCTCTTATTTTGACTTTGGATTCCAAAAGTTTAGTCAGATTCTAATTAGGTGAGAAAATTTGTGACTATAGTTTGACCTTTTTTGATAACTTCCAATAGGACCAGGTCCCTGAGGATTTTGAATAGACCCTTCTTGATATTCTTCAACTGGAGTGAGGGTATATAACTGAGATCCTAGATCACCATCATTTTTATTATTCAAAACTATATTTATTCCTTGACCATTATCTTCAGCAATATCATCCCTTTGAACAGGAATGTGTTTTTCAATTTAAAAATCTTTATCATCACCTGGATTCATAAGATTTCCTGACTCATCCAAGACCATATAAATACTTTATTACATACACAGATTTCTTTTATTGAAAACTCTGTATGCTTTTCTTGTTGAGGAGTATCCCATAAATATTGCTTCATCACTTTTGGAGTCAAATTTTCTCAGTTCATTCTTTCTATTATTTAGCACAAAACACTTGCACCCAAAAGGTTTGAACTAGTCAAGCTTAGGTTTTGTATTGAACAC
>NW_025830770.1:0-1163 GCF_002878395.1 Capsicum annuum | reverse complement strand
AAGTTTCTAGTATAAACTTGGTACCTATTAACCGTTTCATACTCAGTCATGCATTCATGTATCAAGTTATCCGTGCATCAGATATGCATGAGTTCAGTATGTTTAGCATGTCAGTCATGAGATCAAGTCTCAGTTCTTCATGTTCAGTTCAGGATTTATTGTCTTGTATCCCTTCTCAAGAAATTCTCATTCGAGGACGAATGTTCCCAAGGGGGAGATATTGTAATACCCCGCATGTTTCTATGCTAGGAAGTGAATAAGTATTCCTACATACAAAATCTCCTGTCCTGTGACTCATACTTGAGTACATGACTTATAATGAATATCCTAGTGATAGGATAGCTTATGATGCATTAAGCATGTTCATATGAGTCACTTAAGGTAATACAAGCTAGGAGTTTTTGAATCCATCAAGTTTTAGTGTTCAATTTTGCAAGGGTCATATTTGAACGAGTATAACTCGATGTTAATGTGGTATTTTGGCTGATTTATACCCACCAAATTGTAGAGAATCGAATTAGCTTTTCAATGATACCAATTTCGCCTTAATCCAATACCCGAGCAAGAAGTTATGCCCATTTTCGTGAGAGACAGTAAGGATTGGCGATTGGTTAGGCGCCGCCCAACCCAAGCATAGGCGATTGGTTAGGCGCCGTCTAACCTAGCTTAGGCAATCACTTGGGTGCCGCCTAAGTCAGTTCCAGGTGCCAACAACACTCTGTTTTGAGTTATTTTAAGGGTAATTAAGTCTATTAACACTCCTTACACGTCCCTAAACTTAATCCTACAAAATATATAGATTCTAAACATATTACAACCCTATTATCATCTCAAATCTCATCATCCAAGAGCACTAAAAGATAAAAACAACTAGGGTTGTGTAACTAAGCTTGAAGATCCGATTTCAAGGAAATTCTTCCATCAATCATCAAGAATCTTCCTTCTAAGGTATGTGTGAGTTGATTTATGGATTTCTTTAATCCATAAAGCTAAAAAACCCTCTTTTTCATTATAAAGTATGATTTCTATATTGTTGGGTGTTGATGATCATGTTGTTGATATTGGGTGATTCCCAAGATAGAATCTTTATATGTTTTTTTTTTTAATTTCATGATATCATATGAGTTGGAAACATGTAAATTTAGTTGTTCATGATGTATAAT
>NW_025830769.1:0-2780 GCF_002878395.1 Capsicum annuum | reverse complement strand
ATCAGAAAACTACATTGACAGAACGGTTTATGATTATCAAAAATGTCTATGTGTTTTGAAATTATATCTTTCATGATGTTTATGACTAGCTCTCAATAATTTTATTTTTAAATACAAGCTTTATTTTGGATTTCTTCGCATACCAGTACATCTGTATTAACCCCCCTTCCTTCCAGGTTCTGAGGCTCAATCTAGGGGTCCCGATAAGTAGTAGATTTTCTCCAGGGAGAAGTGCAGAGTCCCGTGGTGAGCCTTCTATGTTTCAGAAGGCCTAGTTACTTCAGCCATTATCATAAATATGTTTTGGTTTACTGGGGGCCTTGTCCCAATTTTCAGACTGTTGGGTTTTTGCATGTAGTAGAGATTTTGCAGATTGTGTCAGATATCGTTGGGATGTTTTTTTGAATTGCAACTTTCATTATGATTTGAATTTAGATTTAATGACCATGTTTCCATTTCAGTATATATTTCTGCATTACTTTTTTTTATGAACAGTGTATGTGATTACAAGTTAGAAGGGCGCCCGGGCCTTCATGATTCGGGATGCTCGTCATGGATAGGGCTATGGTTCGGGTCGTGACAACATCTATTGGGCAACATTACAGATCAACCACAACACCACCACCACTAAGCTATACCATACACCAAGAATACCACCAATACCAACACTAAGCTATATCACCTCTTAAATAATACCAATGTTTATATTTTGGCAATATACTAACACCACCACCACTACATACATCAATAAAATTAAGAAAAGTAAAAGCACCAACAATATCAACAACAACACCAACAATACCAACAACAACACCAACAAAATCAAGATAATTAATAACATCGACAATACCCAACAATACCAACACCACCACCAATAACACCAACAAAATTAAGGATACCAAGAACATACCTAGAACACAAACAACGCAAACAAAACAAACAAACAACACCACAAACACCCACCAACAAAACCAACATACACCAACAAATATCAAGTGAAGTAATTCAATACAACATAAACAACAAGATAAAATTGTCATAACAAATATCTCTGATAAAGGTCAAAGTTCAAGTTTCACTATTTTTACAACAATGTCTGAGAACAACAACAATAAGAAGAAATTGTGGTTTACTAAGAAAATATACCACATTTATATCAGACACCGTATTAAGAGAAAAAATACCACAACTTAGAATTTTCTCTAGTTCTTCTTTCTTTTTTGAGCATCAAAATTCAAAACTATCAACTCTTACTTGAAGAAAACTAAAATTCTTCTGTTTCTTCACTAACTAAAAAACTCTAATTTTTTAAAATCAATAAATATTGAAGTCTTACTTGCAAAGAGAGAGAAAGTAATAGCTACAAGAAAAGAAAAAATGATGAAGTTGACAATGTGGGTTCTCAAACTACTCATAGTTGTCGAAAATGACAGTAACATCAATTTATTTCCTTATTTAAGGTAATATGTTGGGGGGAGAGTTGAGTTGAAAGAAGGACATAATGTTTGAGTTTTTTTTCAAAGTTGATGTCTACTGGGAAATGACTGATTGGTCCTTTATTTTTATTACACATTAAATTAGAGTGGTAGGTTAGTTTGTATTTTGAAAAAGATTATCAAATTTTAAAAATATTAATTTGGTCCCAATTAACATTAATCAATTTTTTTAAAAGGCTTTTGACCTTTTCCTTTGGTCAATGTCACCAAAATTTAAAAAAAATACTTAAAATATTCCTCTAGTTTTCTCATGAAACATGTACTTTCGCTGCTAAATGCTTTGATGTGCTCCACACCACAAGAAGCATGTATTCGAACATTAACAATATGAAAACTTGATCAGAAACTACAAATTTAAGAGTTAACACCATCTTGATAAAGGATTAAACTCTCCTGTAAAAGATTTGTCTTCTTATTTCTAGTTTAAATTTATAAAGAATCACTAGACGTAATTGGATGTCTGTATTTAATTTAATGAAGATAATTATTATATTATATTTAGAAGAAAAGATACCTTCAGTTATAGTGAGGATAGCTATTACAACTACTAATTTTGAGAAGTAATAAAAACAGATAGGTCTTGAAGATAATTATGTTAGCAAATACTGAATATCATTATATATGTTTCTTCTAATCAACAATCTAACAATATTTAGTTTTTCATGTAGTTGAACTAAGTTTTGGATTTATTACATTTATGATAAGAATATTTTTCCTAGAAAGAAGACAAATTGTAAGGATGAATATAGTTTCCAAAGAGTGCGCAAATAAATATTCAGCAAATGGGTACAAATTTGCAGTAAAAGAATGTAAATTTACCATTCAACAAGTAGATGAAATACAATTTAGCTAATGGATCTATTTAACCACACAAGTTATCCGCACCCCCTACAATTGATATCAGAGCCTATGTTGTTTAAAGTTACGAAAGTAGTATATATTTTAATTTATTTGATTAATTTATTAATTATGATTTATTTGATAAAACTAGATTTAGATATTCCCCAAAATATTATTTAGATGAATAACGTACAAAAATTATCAAAATATAAAGAATTAAAGCAAATAATATCTGAAAAACGTAAAGAATTAAAAATAAGGATAGAAAGACTACAATATAACATAACTGCTAGAGTTAGTAAAAACTAAATAAATGCACAAAAAGAATAAATATCAAATTTAGAATCAACAATAGATAGTCCAGAATATACATACCAACATGATCTATTAACAATTGAATAAAAATGAACAAAGAAAAATTTATAATATATGAAAACCATGAAG
>NW_025830768.1:0-1313 GCF_002878395.1 Capsicum annuum | reverse complement strand
AGGGATGTACTTGTCATCCTAGGTTTTCTTCGCTGGTCATGAGGTTTCACGCAGTAGGTCCCTTTCAACAAGGGGAGCTGAACCTATATAGACCGTGGGTGGTTTAGGATGGAAAAGCTATACAGTCCAGGTGAATGTTTTAAATTCATGCTATAATGGTTCCCTTTTCCTGGCATGATTATATATATATATATATGTATGGTTGCGTAAATATGGATGGATTTACTTGGTTTTTTAAATAGCATTATTTTATCCTTATCCTGAGTTCATGCTAGTTATCACTCGCTAACCCATCTTGGGGAGGTTATATACTTACGTTATGAAAGAATCGACCATTTTATTCCTCCTAAATATTAAATAACTCGGGGATAGCAGTTAGATATTTTGATTTATTATTGGATAATGTTTTTGGCTATGGTTGGGGGCATTTCCCAACAGGATATTCTTATTCTTTTGGTTAGAAGATTTATAGTACTTCTATGGGTTGTTATGGGAAGGATCGGTATGGGTGTTATCCTTGGCATTGTTAATGATACTGAGGGTTACACCCTTGGACGATATTGTTAGTTGTTACATCGTATTTCATTTTTAGATTAATTATAATATATTTTGGAACTTATTTGATTATGGCCTGGTTTAGTGTCGTTGTTTTGATATTGGTTTGGTTTTGTATGGTTGAACGGTTGGTATGGGATGGTTGGACTCATTTGGATCAGTCTCAATAATTGATCTATCCCAGAGTCTTGATATGCACAATAGCACTATCTTGTTATATGTTTGAAATTCAGCCAACTTAGGGCAGATGGGTGGAGGTTGAGTTAGGTAACAGGTGTGGTATTCTGTAACACCCTATATTTTTGAGCTAGAAATCAAACCGTAGTTCCTATGTGTGTAAACTCTAATCCTATGATTTGATTTTAAATTCACGTGTCATAATGTTTATCCTAGTGTGTTAAGTGATTATGAGGTGAAAAATATTCATGGAAATCACTTAGAGCAAAGTTGAGCTAAGAGCCTTTGAATCGTTCATAGTTTGGTATTCGATTCTACAAGATTCAACTTTGAACGTGTATAACATTTGATATATGTGGAATATTTCAGCTCAAGACCCACCAAATTATAGATAATTGAGTCAGCTTTCCAATGATACCAATTTTTCCTTAATTCGATACTCGAGTGAAAAGTTTTGGCATTTTTTGTGAGAGGCAGTAAGACGATATGATTGGGATGCGGCGTGATGGTCCTCGATACAATGGGAGATGTACCGCGATGGGTGATGCGATGTGATGGCCAATGCGATATGGCACTGTTTC
>NW_025830767.1:0-3102 GCF_002878395.1 Capsicum annuum | reverse complement strand
ATTGGATAGAAATTGTTGCTTGATTTGGTTTGCGATCTGTCTACTGCTTGAACTCATCTATATATACTAGTTTATATGTTTATTTGTTTAGTAACCTATTCAATTTTATGCCAAAACAGAAAGAAACATAGTATTTTAATTAGGCATATAATTTATAGTACTTTCCATATTGATATTGAATATACATACATACATACATACATACATACATACATACATATATATATATATATATATATATATATATATATATATATATATATATATTAATTTTAAGATATTGAATTAATATAATCTAATTTAATTTGCTTTAAAAATTAGTCATTGACTCTGGAAAAATGAAATATGACAATTATTTTGAAATAGATGGAGTGGTAGATTTTCTACCATAATTGAGAAAAGGATCAGAATTTGACA
Source organism: Capsicum annuum (assembly GCF_002878395.1). Lineage (NCBI taxonomy): Eukaryota > Viridiplantae > Streptophyta > Magnoliopsida > Solanales > Solanaceae > Capsicum > Capsicum annuum. The sequence continues at coordinate 2,685 of NW_025830767.1, read as the reverse complement.
CCTATTTATTATTTTTTCAAATAAATAAAATATTTATTTTTCAAAATGAAATCCTAAATTTAGGGCAGGGGTATTTATGATTTGGTGAAAAATCAAACCCAACCAAATCGATTAAAATATAGACATTTGATTTGATTTTAAATATTAAAGGACGATAACATTTTATTTGTTTTGGTTTTTACTATTTTTTTTTTAAAAGAAGGTAAACCTAATTGATAAATAATATAAATAAATCTTATAATTATTTACATATATGATATTAGTTTTTTATAAATAATTATAAATATTTTGTACTTTTTAATCATTAATCTACTTCTTTCACATACACTACAACACTTCTAAATTCATTTCTTAAAAGATATGTCCAAATTAAACCCACTTATTTCTTAAATATTTTTAGAAAAATATAACACCACTTATATATGATCTAGGGAGACAAACATAGATTCACGTGAACCTGCTGACTCCTACCTAGATATGGCCCCTGTTTATTTTTTTAGCATTTAGATTAGAAGTACCTGTCACAGCCATAGTTGGATTTACCTTCAAGGAACAAATATGTGTGCTTGAGAACTTAGCTTACTTCTAGGAGGCCAATTTTTGTTATATCGTGTTGATACCCTTCAATGTTAAAGTTGTACAATATCAGTCTTGTTTAAATTTAACCAAGTTTTCAGTAGAATATATCTTTTAGCTTTAGTTTTTAGGTTGTTATTATTTTCCTAGTATTTGGAGTAGCGAATAGTTGTTTCTAAAGTTTAGTAGAATTTTCTTAGTGCAATTTGTTAGTGGTAGTAGGATTATGAGTCTATGTAATTTGCAATGCTATTTAAAGGGCCATCAATAGAGTGAATAAAACAGTTGTCCATCTTTTTCTCTGCAAACGATATCTTTCTCTTAAGGCTATAACTTTTTGTATTGAACTTATTCTTTCAAGTTCTTCACTCCTGTTGTGTTACCATGGTTACTAATATTACTTTGATTATTATTGATTCTTACTTAATAGATGGCTAGACTAGCATTATCTAGTTAAGTGTTCCCTTCCTTGTGGTTCCGGTCAGTTGGCTTAAACGACTACCTTGGTTGGTTAGTTTTCCTTGCTGTTAGTGAGGTGAGGTCGGTTGACCTTGTTATCAATGTTGACTTGAGTACTCTATTCTTTCTATGATGTGGTTCATGGTTCATGATTCATTCGGCCTAATATGACTTCATGGATGCTTCTTCTCATATGTTACTATGTATCAGTTGTTGGTAACTAAAGCGGGTATCTATTGGGTACAAGTATCCGTTGCCATGCATTGGGTAGTGGTTTAACCAGATCCAGACTAAGATGAAATTTGTTTTTGAGTTTCTCGAGAAGTGGCAGCCTTACTTTCCACAATCTTTTTCCTTGACTTGCAATCTCTTGCCCTATGCCCCTTTTCGCAATTGTAACACTTCCCTTTAAACGTTTTTCTATGACTTTGGTTCTTCCAACCACCGCCTCCACGAGTGCTTCCTTTACCTTGACGACCTTTTTGCTTCTCTTCTTAGCAAGTGTCAAAAGATTATTTATTTTCACTAAAAATAATATCGAAGATTGTAAAAGAAAAAAAGTTCGAATTTTATATAAAGAACTATTATCTATCTTTTATCAAAATATTTTAGAACTTTGAATTATAAGTAACTCAAACCATCATATTAATAAATAAAGTTTTTATAACAACATCCAAGATAATGTAGTCCAAACACATTAATAACATCTTATTAAGTAGAATTAATCTTTAATTTTATAATTACTATGTGAAGTTAAATAAAAATAATATGTCATCTACATTAGAAGCAACAAGTTTATGAAAGTAAAAAGATAATTCTAAATTGAGAAAATAATTGAAATCAAAAGGTGAAAATGGAGAAAATTCTCTATTGGTATAGAAATTATTGTTCTAATTGCTTGATTTTGTTTGAGTATGCTTGCTCTCATCTGTATAAAGTACTTTATATATAAACTACAAAGTACTTTAGATTGTGTTATATATATATTTTTTTGACTAACTTGCTTTTTCATAAAAGCTAGACTTTGACAAGAACGTTGAAATTTTTTTAACAAAGCGAAAAAAAGACTTTAACCAATATTTTGAGATGCATTTATTCATTATTTTGGTACAAGAAAAATTACAAATTATAGTTTTGCATATCCAATGTTTAATTTTCAAATTATGAATAAATCTAATTAATTAATCTATGAAAAAATAATGAATTTGGCTTCCGAAAAGCGAAACCTGATCCAATTCTCTTTGGACAACGTCAAACTAGATAATGTTCCCAATGATATATTATAGATTTGTAGATTTTTTTACCATTACTTCAAAAAAGACCAGAATTTGACAATTAGTTACTCCTTTCGTTTGAAACTAATTGACGTGTTTTGACTTAATTGATATGAAGTTTAAGAAAAACTAAAGGAAGATTTTGAATCAGGTGGTCTTAAATTTAAAGTATGGTAAATGTACCAAAAGGACACTTAATCTTGTCATTTTAAACATGCCATTTGGAAAGTTGCATTTGTAGAGTTGCTAAAAAATGAAAGAATCATTCTTTTTGGAATAAACTCAAAAGTAAATAAGTTAAACAAATTAAAACACAAAGGAGTATTACTTTTTTTTAAGATAAATAAAAATATTCTTTCGCGAGAATCATTCCTAA
>NW_025830766.1:0-1643 GCF_002878395.1 Capsicum annuum | reverse complement strand
CATGAGTTGATATTGATTAAGGTGGATTTCCTAACGCATTCTGAGCTGAGTCTAGGAGGAGTATTTAGCACCGAGCGAAAAATGTGGTATTTTTCCAAAACTACGTGCCACCATAGGATTAATATTAATAATTGTAGGCCAGTGGCCGAGTATGGGATTGTGATAATGAGATTGAGGTTGTACTCCCTGGCAAGAGTACGACACCTCCGCCATTGTGGGGTTCTTTCCTTAGGAGGGCAAAACATTAAACTCCATGCGGCTCACATGGTGTAGTTATGTCGGTTATAAAAAACTCCCACATCCATAATGATCTAAGTACCATGAGTTACCGAGTCACTCTAAGTCATGAGTCAAAGAGTTTGAGTTGAGTTAAATGATTTATGAGATTTATGAAGAATATGTTATTACTGATGACTTACGAAAATGATGTTTTAGATAATTCAAGCGAAGAGAGTTATTATTGTCAGCATGCATGATTTTCTTATACATTTACGATATTATTTAAAATATTGAATCCACCCCCATATACTCAGTACATTCCCAAGTACTGACTCCCATACTCTTTTGTACTCTATATTTCCTCATGATATAGATTTAGGTGCTCAGTCTCAGCAGCGACAGTGATCTTTGAGTACCTTCATCTACATTTCTGCGGTTGGTGAGTCCTCATGGTTCGATGACCTGTGTCTCTAATTTTGTCTTGTTAATAGATGGTTGTTTACTTTCAGTTCAGTACGATTCAGTTGGGGATCTGTCCTAATGGCTCCTCAGTCATATGTCGTAGAGGCTTTGTCAGACTAGTGTACCAGCGAGTACTGGGATTTTAGTATTTTGTTTGTATAGGGCAGTATTACTTCGTATTTCAGAATGTTCATGACATGGTTATTCCTCTTTATCTTAGCATGATTTGCGCTATAATGAGTTCTGAAAGTGATGACAGGCTTAGAGGGTTAGCTTGAGGCCACGTTCGGCCTTGAGCACCATGTGACGTCTCGGGATAGGTTCCTGGGGGCGTTACATTTTTATGACTTAGACTGATATAAGAGGACATTTTTACACTATAGTATTAATCATCACACATATATACACATAAAATCATTGGGTTTCGGTCTGTATACTTCATAACAACGGTTTGCATTCTGGCCCAAAAATGTGGGGTGTTACAATATCTCCCCCTTGGGAACATCCGTCCTCGAATGAGGCTGGTTAAGCTGATAAAACTGAGGAATTGAGGTTACATGGTGAATATACATGCAAAAACACGATTACATAACAGGGTCTGAAATATGACACATGAACTGAATATCATAAACTGAATGGATCTCTTGAATACATGCTGTTGACACTTAATTTTTTACTCTCCCTTTCATAAAATTAATTTCTCGATGCTTAGGGTTTCTGAACATTTAAATATATATATATATATATATATAGACGTTAACAATATGAAAATTATGTTTTTCTTATTAATATCACATCTTACAAATTTAATCAAAACTAAATAAATAAATATATGTTAAATCATCATTCCACTATTTTTCTAAATGAGTAAATAAATAAATGTTAGCGTATCAACATAATACTTACTACATTATTATACTTTTGTAAAATTCACTCTATTTTTTGTTAATTCAATTTTATAT
>NW_025830765.1:0-1099 GCF_002878395.1 Capsicum annuum | reverse complement strand
ATTACATATTATTTAATTATTTTAAGGTGGATTTTCTTAAAGTTCTGTGCTAAGTAAGGGAGTAGTATTTCACACTGAGTTGGGCTTGATTCCAAGGTCTCATACCCCAGAACTACGTGCTCCCATAGGTTTCTGAGTTACCCCAAGTGGGTTAAGTTAGTGATCACTAAAAATTTAAGGTTCTATTCCGATGGCAAGGATAGAACAACTCTCCCCAATGTGGGTAAGTCATTGGACTCCATGTAGCTCACATGGTTTATGTGGGTTAGAAAAAACTCCTAAAAGAAGTTCCCTTCTCTCTTTATGATAAAGTATATATATTTTAAAAGTAATATTTTGAGAACTCCAATGTTGTATGTCCCAAAATTTCTAAAATTGTTACAGTCTTAAAGTTTCTTAAGAGTTAAAGAAGTTCTACACTCCTGAAGATAAAAGCTGGCAATTTTGAAAGTGTTGCTTAAAGATTACATTAGCACATAAGTTTTGAGAATAAGAAGAGAATACAGACTTTTAAGTTAAGTATGATGACTCACGAGATTTATATTAATTGTTTCACCATTCATGATTTATGAGATTTACATTTCAGATTTATTCAAGCCATGTGAGTCATTCGTATTTGCATGCATAATTTATGTAAAGAGTAAAGATATTATTCATTTAAATGCATACACCCTCATATACTCTGTACATCCTCAAAGTGCTAATCCATATATATGTCTATGTGCTACATTATCTTATAATGTAGGTACAAGTCATGGCTCACATACCATAATCAGACAGGTTGCAGCTTCCCACCAGTAGAGGATGAGCCCTTTTAATTTAAGGGCTCAAGTTAGTTAGAGTTTGTGTAGTATTGTATATTCTTCATTCAGTCATATTGAGTTAGGATATTTAGGAGTCATGACCCGACTATCTATAATCAATAATAGTAGAGGCTTCATACACTATCAGTAGAGTTTGTGTATCTTATTTTAGTTTGGTTGTAAAAGTAGAGTTGTAATCATGTGATCTCTATTTGTATCGATCATATTCAGAAGGAGTTGTCTTTCATCGATTTTGTACTATTTTATGCATTTATTTTAGTTGCTTTTGAATAATG
>NW_025830764.1:0-1642 GCF_002878395.1 Capsicum annuum | reverse complement strand
ATCAACATTTTATGGATAGTTATTTTAAACAATTATCTAATTGTTTAAAATAACTATCCATAAAATGTTGATATCTACCTGGTGCATTTTTATATTCAAATGGTAATACGTTCCATTCATAAAATCCTTGTGGTACCGTAAATGCGGTTAATTCTTTAGATTCTTTTTCTAACTTTAGATGATAAAATCCTGATTTACAATCGAATTTGCTAAAATAATTATATCATTGTATTTGCCTTATTTTTAATATCTTATTTTCATAAAATCAAGAATTTTTTGTTTTATCCTCTGCTTATCCACAATGATCTCGGTACCCACTTTGAGTTTGTCTATGCAATTTCTCCTTTTGTGAGAATTTGCAATTTTTTGAAAAAACTTTGTGTTCCTATTCCCCTCCTTAAGCCATAAGCATCTTAATTTCTGCCGCCAAGAGATTTCCTCAGCCTTGGCTAGTTGTTGAAGCTCAATTCTCAGGTTCATCATCTGAATAGTTTCCGGCACTGTTAGTTGTCTACTCTCTGCCGCTTGCTCAAGTGCTGACAACTCATCTAGGGCTTTGGTTTTCCTGGTCTCTACCTTGCCAAATTCCTCCTTATTCCAGGTTGTTATATCCTTCTTTAGCCTTTTCAATTTCTGTAGTAGTACATAGTCAGCCCTACCCATTATAATGTAGCTCTGCCACCAGTCTTTCAGTTTCTCTAGAAACCTTCTGATTGAAGCCACATGTTTTCAAACTTGAAGTATGAAGGGCTAACATCCCAGTCTGCGCTCTCAAGAAGAATAGGCTTGTGATGCGATATCACTTTTGGAAGGGCTGATTGTTTTATAGCTCTGAATGAGTCATTCCACTCTGTGGAAATGAGAAATCTATCAATTCTCGATGCTTGCACAATGTTATCACCCCTTGACCATGTAAAATGAGCCCCTTGTAGTGGCAAGTCAATCGTGTTAAGGTCTTGAATGGTGTCTGAGAAGGATCTCATGGCACTAGTCCTTCTCAAGCAATTCAATTTCTCGCTTTCAAATTTGCACACATTGAAATCACCCCCCAATACCCAATGTCCATCCCATAGCCCCCGAACTCCAGCAATTTCGTGCCACATCTCTTCCCTTTCCAGATTGGTATGAGGTCCATAAATACCAGTAAAACACTATCTGACCCCTGTTGAATACTCTCTAGAATACATGATATGGAATAAGAGCCCTGGAGGGTGTCTGTATTGACCCATTGCCTCTTATCCTTAATAATTATGATACCGCCCCTAGTACCACATGCTTTTAAAGCTGCCCAGTCAGCCCACCTGTTACCCCATAATTGTTGTACCCATGCAGTAGACCAATTTTCTACTTTTGTTTCTTGAAAGCACAAAACATCCACTTTCCATTTTCGAATGAGAGATTTGATTGTGCTCCTGTTACTACTCTCATTCACCCCCCTCACGTTCCAGCTTAGGATTTTTAGCTTCAACCAGAACAGGAGTTGTATTGCCTACCCCTGGTTCCGTTCTTCTGTCGCCCTTTTTTGTCATAATTGATCCCACATGTCAATCTTTTTATCTCCCCTTCTCCTTTGGCCTTCTTCCCTTTTCCAAGTCGCTGCTTGGGGTTTTGTTGCTGGATTTGGAATTGTCTTCTTTGCTCC
>NW_025830763.1:0-1116 GCF_002878395.1 Capsicum annuum | reverse complement strand
TTAACTATGGCTTACAAGTTCACTCTCTCCACAACACTACTACTATACCTTAGAACCTCCCATACACCTCACGTTCCGTAATAGTTTACAACAGATAGAGAAAAGATAATCAAAGGGTAAAATCACATAACAATGGTTGGCGATCTTAATCCTATAATGTAAGCCATTATGATCTTATCAAAATATTCCACTTTCTCACGCCATAGTTTCTGACCCATACATACATCCCCACTACCTTTAAGTTTTATATACACCAATGAGTCTCTAGCCATAACTTATTGACTAATCTAGCCCTTTCTATCCTCAACCTATAAAGAGTTTCTATAACCATCATAACTATCCACCCTGAGCTCCTTCCCTATTTTGAATAATTAACAATCATAGCCAGCCACATCCTTTACAAACTATCACACAATCTACAAATATTGCTACAACATTAGCCAATCATCAAAAAGAGTGAACCACCGCTCGGTCAAAGGTTATACAACTAAAACTACTCATTTATATTAAAGTCACTCTCAATCTGACTTTTAGACTTTTGACTTCATATAACTAACTTCAGGATCATCTTACTACTAATAAGTTATGATACCTTAACATTTAGTACTACTCAGGTGAAAATATAGTTCCAACATTCTGTCACATAACTCTACCCTTAAATATGACATCTGTAACAAGAATTTTTAAAGGGAATGAATACACTATATACCTCAGGAAGAAAAGCACTATTTTACTAAGATAGAGGTATACACTCAAATTAATAACTTTGAAGCACTAATGGAGTCCTCTCAACTTCTTGTGGCATCTCATAACATTATGGATAACTTTTTTAGAAAGGACTACATTGTTTAGGATTTAAACTCTTGGACTTGTATCACCTCAACAATGAGGACTAACCCATAAAATTACTAGAAGGGAAGAATTTGGATAACTTTTGTATGGACAATGCTATAGCACAACCAAGAGTATGAAATAATAGGAAACAACTCCTAAATGTTCGGTATTGTAATACCCTAAAAAATCCAAACCAATATTAGAGACATGTACCATGCACAGTACATCATGGTTCTTTAATAGTTTTATGAGTAGGTTAGATGTATATTAAGGCTTCAAATA
>NW_025830762.1:0-1187 GCF_002878395.1 Capsicum annuum | reverse complement strand
TAAATAAACAAAAGAGCAGAGAAGGTTATGGACCTGCTGTCTTTTTGTAAACACCATTCTTAACTTTATAATAAATTTGGTAATTGTCTGTGCTGGAGATGTTAAGAGACTCTATGAAACATGCATTAGGTTATTTTCATTATTTATCCACACGTTCAAATTGTCTTCAGGTGGTTTCCTATCTTGCGTTAGACCTTTCCAACAGATGCTTTTCTGTTCTTTACGTTGTACAGAATGGCTGTGTATTCTGTGTTGCTGGTCTTTGTTCAAAGTGTATTACTGTTACCACAATGTACTCAATTACTATTTTCCCATGCAGGCTGAAAAATTACTAATGCAGACATTACCTTATCCCTATACTTCCCAAGAAGTTTTCGAGCAGAGCATGCGGATGCCCATTGGACCTGAATCCAACCCCGCAACAGTAGTTCCTGCTCTTATTCGCCCAGAGGTCCGCCCTGAAGCATACTATCTAATTTTAGTTTTCTCTATCTGTTTATCTGTTTTATTCTTATTTCCTGAAGTATACAATCCTGTATCTGAAACCCCCTTCCTGCCCGAAACCAAAATATTGAAAAAAGAGGCATTGCCTGTATATGAAATGTTTGGGGCTACGATTTGGAGGTGGCAGTGGCGGAGCCACAGCCAACAAAGGGTGGTCAGATGAACACCCTTCGTCGGAAATTTTTTTCGAGTATATAATGTAGATCAGAAAAGCTAACAACTTCTTCGCGAGGTTTGACATCCTCACGAAGAAATTGTTACGGCAATTCTGAAGTTTTGAGATCCTTTGGTTGATAAATCATCAATCGGGGTCCTTCTTGCCATGTTCTTGTTACAGTTTGGCTTTCTTTTTAGTTGCAGTTGACCCTCCACAGATGCCAGCAATTTTTGGTTCTATAGTAATTCTTTAGCAGACGACTGACATGTAGGGGTGGGCATGGTATGGTATGGTGCGGTATTTGAAACTTCGGTACGGTAATTTCGGTATTCAGTATTTAAAAACATTATACCATTACCATATCATATTAATTCGGTATGGTTCGGTATTTTGACATTTGATTTCGGTATTTTGCGGTATGGTAATCGGTAACCATAGTTTGTTTAACTTTGACAATATATACTCGTATAGTAGAGTATTATTACTTAAAAACTCAATTTGGGTCTGTCGAGATACATAATTAGCT
>NW_025830761.1:0-2341 GCF_002878395.1 Capsicum annuum | reverse complement strand
TTTTTTACAAATCCCTTAGATTAGGGATGTTGGGTGAAACAAATTCAAAATGGAAGGAAGTAGGAGAAGAAAATTAAAAAGGCTCAATAAAAATATAATATTTGTTCTATGTATAAAAATAATTGAACCAACTCACCTTCACAGATCGTATTAAATAATATAAAAAATAATAAATGATGATGTATAATTTTAAATAAAAAATATAATTATCTTGGAAAATATATTATGCTATAATTAATATTATATCATATAATAAAAAATTATAACGCTATGTTGTGTACGTACGCAAATAAATGTGTAAAAAATATTGAAACAATAATAAACTAATAAAAATTATAAAATTTTTTAAATTAAGGATGTGAATGTTTGTGGTGTGTTTGTGTATTTATTTTATTTTTTTCAAGTGTGGAATAATGGTGTGGGGAATGATTAGAAAGATGAAAAAAGGGTAAGGTGGGTCGCGTTGGTGTATTATTTTGGAAGATGATGATGTAGGTTTGATTTGTAAAAAAAATGCATATGGAAGAATGAAAATTGTAAGATTTTTGTGGAGTGTATGGTGTGGTGGGCCCTACCATCAAAAATAAAAATTGTGTATATTGTGTGAATGAGGTGTATGGTAGATGGAATGTTAGATGGAAAAGAGATAAGTGGGGTAGGGTATGGAGAGGTAAAAAATGAGGAAATATTAATTATTTAGGGAGAGATAAAATTATACGTCTACAATATATTACTATTTATCAATACTATGTTACTATTCATCATTACTATTCATCAATCATCTCAATTTCTTAGAAAAAAATATGATGTCACGTTGTGCACGTGTGCCACTGATTTTAAAAATATTAAAAAATAATAAATTGATCAAAATTCAAAAATAAGAAAAAATATTAATAAATTATCAAAAGTAAAAAATGTGACAACAAATTGATTAAAATCCTAAAATAAGGATGATTATCAATAATTTGTCAAAAAATTAAAAAAAAATTATAAAAATTATATTTTGTGCCCTTTAACGATCTGAAAGCCTGAAAATGTTAATTTTAGGCACGAAGAGCAAAAATTGGATGTCAACACTGAGGATATCATGAAAACATGACATTGGCTCTAGGCACACAGCTAATTTATCGGGTACAAGTACCCCCAGGACTCGGTAGAAGGAAACTGACAAGGCGTGACATTCTTCAATATATGACCAACATCAATAATCCATAATATAATAAGTTGGGGATTTCATGAAGTACATGGTTATCATAAGCTTGTACGTGAATAGAATTGGATGTAAACATGGCATAATTTCATAAGGCTAATTCATGAGCAATCCAACAACATTTACAAGGCATGTTAATAACGTGGAAGTCATTTGAACATAAAGGGAAAACATGAATCCATTACTTAAGTCACAATTTAGCTATATTACATAAGTTCTAGTCCCTTAGGCATTTTATCAAACACCTTACATGCACAACTTAGGGCATAGGTATAATCACCAATTAACACATCATAAACCACTCAATTCATGGATTTAAACTCATATACTAACGTAATTTCATAAAACACATAAAGATTCCAACTTGTGAATAATACAACAACAACCACATGAACATAATCAACCCACAACATAATATTCATAATACATGATTTAAAACTTGATTCTGATGCTTCATGGATGAAAGGAATCTATGAATGAACACTATGCATATCCGAGTTAATGAATTTGGAAGGATTGATGGAGAGTTCTTGTGATTTGTCCCTTGAATTTGAGAGCTAGGGTTTCTTGGCTTGAGAGAGAGCAACTCAATTTGAGAAAAATAGAGTGAATAATGATATCCTTAGGTCATGTAGGGTTAAATTTCATGTTTAGGGCTGAACTAAAATCATGGAAAAAGACCCATTTAACCCTAGATGCGTCTTTTAATTTTTTGTGAAAATTTCCCAACATGGACCCCTGGAGCGACGCGGCGCAATATGGAATTTGACAATTGGGAAACTGGATGACGGCGCAATGCGGGGACATCGCGAAGCTTCACTGGAATTTAACCATTGGGATTTGGGAGCCCTCCGCGACGGGGAGAAATCGTGGAGTCTTACTGGAAATTGACGAATGTCATTTTGGCTTATGGCGCGACGCGCCAATGATTGATATGACGGTGTTTTACGACTGAAACTTGAAATTGTCATAAATTCTTACCCAGTTATCGGATTTAGGTGAATCTTATATCGATGGAAAGTTTACTGAACTTCCCACATGACAAAAAGTGAAAATCTTGAAAATACCACATGCATAAAAGTGGATTCATCTTTAAAACAAGTTTTTGATATCTTTGGGGTGAATTTAAGT
>NW_025830760.1:0-1738 GCF_002878395.1 Capsicum annuum | reverse complement strand
TAATTTTTGCGGACTTCGAAGGAACGATAGTAGGAGCACTATGCACTGCTTGAGAATCAACCAATTGAGTAAAGAGATTAATAGAGCGATGAAACTCAGCATTAGTAGCATCCCCGTAAGGTGATGGAATAGTAGGGTCACTCTCATAGTCGGGGTTGGTGAGGATAGGTTGAACACCACAAATATGGTCAGATGTCACGGCCTTAGCCCAGGTTCAAACTTTAGAAATTGGATGAGCTTTGTCCATAGGGCCCTCAAAAGGGTTTGCTTGAGCCTTAGATCTCCTTAGAGGCATAATCTAAATGATAGTAAATAGAAATTAGTGGAATCCGATATCTTAGATTCTAAAGCTTGAGATTGAAACACAAGGGAAAATTTCCTAAAATTTCTCATAGCTCCTCATTTTTAAGTATGCTGCGCTTCTGACCCATAAAAGAGACTCTACTCAACACGGTATTGTGGACATCCATAAGACCATGAACCAGGATATGATACCAACATAAAACGCCCCAAAACTGAGCCATGTCATATAGGCACCTAGAGCCCACATAAATCGAAGGTTGCCCTGATAACCCATGATACTCATTACATCAATCATATTAGTCGGGTGAATCCCAACCATATAATGAGATAGCGGAAAATATGCTGCAAATGATAACTCAAACAACGTCTAACCATTTCATAAATATCAACAAAATATCCAATATACCTAAGTCCATAGTCATCGATGCCGCTGCATAAATCGATGCTTAGAAATATATATGTTGGGACAAGCCCCCGATGATACCTAAAGCAAGTCAAAATAGGACTAAGTCTAAAGATAGGGGACCAAGAATGAATATCTTGCAAAAAAAAGATGCTCACCACTCCATAGTCAATGCATGAATCGCTTCGATTACCTAATCACTGCATAGGAAAAGAAGATGATGCTCTGACCCTTATGTCGCATAGGGACTTATTGTTTTGATGCTATTAGCGGTTAGAATGATAGAATGTAACTCAAGGATGAGGATAAAATAAAATCCTCATTCAACAACAAGTCAATATATATCATATTCAATCACATTCAGAACCTTATCCATATATAGATGCATATCATATGCTAACGAAGGGGATAAATCTTTTCAACACTTTGGAAACACTCATTACTCATACATGAAATGGAGGATCAGACCTTAAACACTTATAGATTCAAGCATTTCTTATTAGACATAGGACTTTAACCGTATGAAAATATCATCAAGTAAGGGATTCCAAACACATACACATCCATTTAAACGAGGGACTCTAACCACTCATGCACACTCATTCAAGCAAGGGACTCTAACAACATGCTCATATATTAGGCAAGGCACTCTAACATTATGCCATATTAGATAGGGGACCCTAACCCCAAGCCAATTCATTTGGCGAGGCACTTCAACCTTATGAGATCTCATTGTGCAAAGTACATTAACCACAAGCAATTTCATTAGGCAAGGGACTCTTCCCTCGCGCCATCACAACTATTATTAGTCATCATTGAGACTCTAACCATTTGTCTATGCATCCACATATTCAATTCCACACTTAAGGAATTTAACCCATTAAGCCAATTAAACACCATACATGACCATATGGTCCTTATGGGAGCCTTCATTGCTAAAAATTTCAATAGGCCAATGCCTTTATTCAACTCATTATATAATTCGAACTATGGTCCTCAAGACCCTTACAAGACATTCAAATTTCATTAGCA
>NW_025830759.1:0-1392 GCF_002878395.1 Capsicum annuum | reverse complement strand
TTAAGGCAATTATTTTGAGAATCACAAGAATAACTTGGTCATCAATTGAAAGACATGGCTTAATTAGGTCAAATAGTGGCTGTGTGAACAGAAAAAAAATCAGCTTCACGAAAGTATGAGTCATTCGATGTGAGGAATGTACAACAAAAGTGGAGTGATATGTTGAACAAAGTGCAAGAGTAGTGACGCACAGACTCAGTTAAAGTTAATGCTTAAAAAATGTCACAAATGATCATCATCTCTCACTTTCATATTGCATGATATGTACTTGCATTTTTATGGATTGATATGATGAAGACATTTCATTCTGCTATCCAAACATCATGGCATTCTTTGTTTACCCTATTTGAGCTTTAGTCATATTTTCTTCCATACCCCTCTTTTGGAATCAAGATAGAGTCAGCACATCTCAAAAGAAAAGTGTCGAGCAAAACAATAAAGTCGGAAAAATTTCAAAAAAAGAGAAGCAAAAGAAAATATGTCCAAGCAGAAAGAAAAGAGAAGAGTGTCGAGAAAAGAGTTAGAAAAGTTTCAAAGAGAAAAAGAGTCGATAAAAGAGAAAATAAGAAGTTAGAATCAAGCAAAAGAACAAGTTAGAATCAACCAAAAGAACAAGTTGCCAGAACTACGCATGACCTGATACTCCTCTCTTGGGGGTGAGATACGTAGGCTGCCCTACTCTAGGCTCGGTCTAACCAAATAAATAATTTAGCGTCACCCATTCAAAAAACTAGGGCATGAGTTAATCCTCATTGTTTGAGTCGATTTCAAAAGCTGTAAGTCCTACCCGATCTCAAGTGTCGTTTGAGCCTCATGACATCCTTACTTTCTAACCCTAACCAAAATCCTATTACAACCAAAGAAAGACCTTTAAATCAATCCTTGAGGATGTTAAGGCTAAGCATACAAGGGGATAAGATGACACATTTTAGGACAACTTATCTTCCTCAACACAAGGAATTAGAAGAGAAATGAAAATGAGAGTCTTATCGGTGAAAACTCCTACGGGCATCATATGACGATGGTCAGTTGAGATAGATAAAAATGAGAGAGTCTTATCGGTGAGAACCCTTACGGGCACTGTAAGACGACAATGAGTTGAGACAAATGAAAATAAGAGAGTCTCATTGGTGAAAAAGCCTAACAGACACCACAAGGCAATGGTAAGCTGTGAAAAGGAAAATGAGAGAGGCTTGTTGGAAAAAACTTTCAAGGCGCTACTAGCCGAATGAGGTTCTAATGCAATTTACCAAAGGAAGCAACTCAGTTTTAGGGTCATTAACTCAACAACAATTTGTGAGTGTTTTGGATGGAAAGATAAGGCACTTTAATTCGATATGTATTCTATAATCATTAGAGTTGACTATTATTTTCAGATAAACTTTTCTTTCA
>NW_025830758.1:0-1109 GCF_002878395.1 Capsicum annuum | reverse complement strand
ATCACACTATAAGGGCTTATCAATCCATATTAAGCCAATAAGGGAAATGTTTTCTTCAAGCAACCTTTCTAAGTCACCCCAAATACTAAGGCCATTTCATAACTAGTTATAAGTCACCCTAAATACTAAGGCCATTTTAATTATGAGTTTTACTAATGATAGCATGCTAAGGGGTCTTTTAGTCCTTTGTGGTTCGGGATTCCCATCGCGGCCTGAGCTTCAACTCGGGTTGTGACAAGCTTCGTATTAAAGCATAGTTCATGGTCCTAGAGTGTCTACGAATCCATGTCTAATAGAGTCTTACTTATAGGTGTGTTGTGCACCGTACTTATAATCAGGAGGATACCGGACAATTAGAAGATGTTTTCCATTTTTTACTCTAGTTCATATTATAGTGTTGTCCATATGAAATTCATCCAAATTTCTTCCTTACTCTGATTTTATTAGCTATGGCTCATTGTCGAGGCAATACAAGTACAAAATCTTATTGTCTAAATGATGTGGTCCTTTTTAATTAAGTCATAAAAGGTTAAGAAATAGCATAAAGACTTGAGAAGAGTTTATTATTGCTTCAAAGTGCATTGATTTGAGTGTATATCTCTATCCTGATGAAATTGTGTTTTTCAGCCTGAGGTACGAAGTGTATTCAATCTCTTTTAGAATCCTTACTGCAGGTGTAATTCTTAAGGATAGAGATATGTAGTAGAATGTTGGAAAAGTATTTCCTTCCGAGTAGTAGTATAAGTTAAGGTGCTATAATCTATGAGTAGTAAGATGATCCAAAAGTTAGTGATGTGAAGTCATAAGTTTAGAAGTCATAGTGAGGGCAACATTTGTATAAAAAGTTAGTTTTAGTTGTATAACACTTGACTAAGGGGTGGTTTTCCTTTTTATATTGATTGACTAATGTTATAGCAATATTTATAAACTGAATGGTAGTCCATGGAGAAAGTGGTTAGCTATGATAATTATTTATTTAAATAGGAAAAAAGCTCATAATGGATAGTTATGGTTGTTGCAGAAATCATTTTTAGGTTGTGAATGAAAAGGGATAGATTACAATAAGTTATGAGTAGAGACTCATTGGTGTTTATGGAATTTTGAAGGCA
>NW_025830757.1:0-1881 GCF_002878395.1 Capsicum annuum | reverse complement strand
TGCACATAAATATCACGTATAATAATAAATATATCTGAAAAGGGTAAATTATTATGTGTGTGTTATATTATTAGGTCTAAAACTTTAAATAAGATACTATACGCTATTAAATCTATAGGTTAATAGTAAAAAATAAAAGTGAATATCAAAAAATTCTTAAACCACTCTATAAGATGGGAAAACATAGTGTATTCCTATTCGTCTCTCAACATCATCGTCAAATTATTACCTTATACTACTCTCTTTTACAAACAGTATCTTTTGTAGATAACAAATGGACTTGATTAACTCTTATACTTAATTAATGCAACCTATCAATTGATTATACTTTTAATTTTGAATCATAATTATCTTAGTGTATAGATCATAATTAACATATGAATTCTAGTTGCAAGAAGTAATTAGATCTATAAAAGGAGACAAAAAGAGTATAGCGTCATTAGTATCTCATTAGTGTATGACCTCTCCAGCGCAATTTATATGTGCAGTTCGAATTTTGAGAGTCAAACTCTTTTGTTTTGATCCTGAATTTAGGTATACAATGTTTTAAGATTTTTGAAAAATAATTTACATATTTAGAAACTATATAAAAAATATTACTCCCTCAATCCCATTTTATGTGTCGATATTTTCTTTTTGGTCCGTCCTATAATGAATGTTATACTTTCTTATTTGGTAACTATTTAATGGCATTATACCCATTTTATCCTTAGTGGGTTCCACTTATTATAAAAAGACAACAAAAAAGTAAACATCAAAATAACTTAAAGGGATAATTTTGTAAACTTTATAAAGTCATCTTTATTCGTTAAACTCCGTGTCCGATCAAATAGTGATACATAAAATAAAACGGAGGTAGTATAAATAATATTGACATTAGAACTGCTACTAGCAACTTATATAGCCTATATATAGCTTATGACATAACAATTCAGGAACAATATATTTGTTAAGCTTTAAAAATAATGTTGATTATGATTTTGAAGATCAGAGTTGAAATTAGGTTCAAATCGTAGGAGTTTGAGAAAATTCTAAATAAAGAATATTTTCTCTAGGAAAAATCATATACCAACTCCATCTTTTATAATACTTGGATTCCTTGGATTTCACTCACATGACCAAGTATCCAAGCTTAGCATTTGCATTTTCTTCTTCTCTTATAGAATAGGGTGCTTCCCTTCATATCTGAAAAGGGAGAAGTTGAACATTGTTTTACTCCCTCAGTTCAAGGTATAATTTTTTGGAAGAGGAATAAAATGCAGAAAATTTAAAATTTCTTAAAATTGAACGTAATAATGTTACGTAGTTTTCTTCTCTAAATTATATTCATTGGTAAATTTTTCTTCTTGTATATATAATATTATTTATTAGCATAAAATATATGTGTAAAGCATGTACACTAATATTTTCTCTACGAAAATTCTACACAACCCAAATATATAATTATCAGGTTGGTAGATCCCGAATATCAAATGATTACGCTAAAGAATTCTTAAAATTTATAATATGTAATCAAATTAAAGAATAATCTAACAAAATTTATCAAAAATCCATAATTGTTTGAGATTCAAATGCTACAAATAAAGTTCGACTAATTCAAATTCATGCTACACAGGAGCCATTAGGAAAAAACGTTTTTGATCAAGGGCTTATAACTAACTAATTAGTTGTAGCTAAATTCTAAGCAAATAGGGGCCGAATGGATTAAGATGAATATAATGTAAAAGTCATACAACTTATATATAGTTCAAAGAGTAGGTTGTCATATATACTTCAAAGAGTTGACTTCAATTCGAGCAAACACAAGTTTTTCAAATCTAGAAATCCACTGCTCAAAAATACATGATGTTAAGAAGAAGATCCAAGATCATACAAATAGCA
>NW_025830756.1:0-1239 GCF_002878395.1 Capsicum annuum | reverse complement strand
AAAGCATCATTCAAAATTAAACCTACAAAATAGTTTATGTGAGTATTGTGAACATTTTTAATTTGTTCAACTAAGGTATTTTTCAAAAATATACCTTCTGCTAGGAGATCATGTATGATGACGTGCAACTCCTGTACTTGAGAGACAACAGATTTGCCATCAATCATTTTGAAGTCCAGGAACCATGCAACAAGGAATTTCTTAATTTTTCCATCCTCCATTTTATATTTTTGTTCAAGTTCCCCCACAGTTCCTTTGATGTCTTGGTTCCACTATAGACATTATAGAGGTCGTCTTGGAGACCACTCAGAATATAGTTCCAGCAAAGGAAATCCGAATGTTTCCAAGCTTCTACAATAACAAAGTGGTCCTTGTCCGAGGTTTCCTCGGGCACCTCAGGAGTGTCTTCTCTAGTGAACCATTGTAGACATAAAGTGGTGAGGTAAAAGAACATCTTTTGTTGCCACCGCTTGAAGTCAATTCCCGAAAATTTTTTGGGCTTCTCTGCTGGTGCCATCGTTGGCGGAGCATTTGTGCGACTTGATGTGGCCATATTATTTTCCCCCACAAACGTTGTCGGATCCATTATTTGACTTTCAGTTATCATTTTTCCTATCACCACAAGATAGAAAACTTAGTATTTTTTAGAATACTATTTATAAAGTTAAATAACTTTAAACTCTTCTTGTTGTTTCTAGTTAACGATGAAGTTTTTATTACTTCAAATCGTCAACTGAGTGAACCTTAACTTGTGATGAAGATTTTATGTCTTCTAATCACTAGTTAAATTCAAGCGGAGTAGAAAGCCTGAGCTTTAATCTCTAAAAATAAGCAATATAGATTCTGTAAGAATTATTCCTTAAGATTGTTATTTTCCACAATACTGGTACGTAGAATCTGTATCACAGAACAACAACTTCAACTTGAGTTCAAGTATGAACAAGAACACAATGAAGTATTAAACATCCTCAACACAAGATCAAAAAGACCTTTCCAAGAGGTGTATTTACTTTTTAGAAAATAAAGATGAAACAGAAATGATTAAGGCCAAGTCGTCCGAGTTCACGGACTTTCCTTAAGGAATAATTCCCCTCACTGTACCCGAGGTTATGGAATCTTCCTCCCAGGATAAAATGGCCTTCAATCCGACTATAGCAGTACCTCAAATAGGCGGATTCTTTGAACACACTCACGGTTTGAATGATCACACTTAGAGTATTTTTAAGACAAGAAGAAAAA
>NW_025830755.1:0-1385 GCF_002878395.1 Capsicum annuum | reverse complement strand
TTTATGGGAGATTTCTTGAATTTCTTGGAGATGATTTGATTTTTGGGTTTGGAAGAAACCCTAGGTTTCTGTAGAATTCTTGAAAGAAAATTGAGAGAAATGGAGAGAAAATGATCTTTTCTTCTCTACATAGATATATATATATATAAGGACACAAGGAGCGGAAATGACCAAGATGCCCTTTTGAAAAATGCTAAAATTTGATGATCGGGGCCTGTGACGATCGATCTGACAGTCCACCAGGTCATGTGTCACTCAAGTATCAAAATTGGAATGTTCTGCCTTGGAGTGATGGTCGAAGTGACGGTCCGTCAGAGGGACTGATGGTCCACCATATCGTCCGTCACTTAAGGCTCAGGAATGGGACATTCTGCCTCGGTCTAACGGACATCTTAAAGGTCCGTCAACTTTGTGATGGTCCACCACCTTGACCGTCATACGACATCTCAAAAAGGGAGCTACTTCCTTGGCTTGACGGTCCACCAAGGACCTGATGGTCCACCAGGTCGACTGTCAAACCTGGGTGATCCGATAGCATTCAGTAAAATGTCCATAACTCACTCATCCGATGTCGGATTTTGATGAAATTGGTATAGATGGAAATCTTATTCAATGCTCTACATTAAAAAAAATGGAAATTAGAGAAATACAACATGGTTTAAACATCAATCACTTTGGAAGTCATACATATCCATTCAAAAAGATAAATTTAGGGTTAAGAAATGATCGAGGTATTACATTGTGATTGGTTGTGAGCATTATATCTTTATATCATACTCATTCATGAAACATTGGTACCACCATGCAATATCTGAGAAACACTGGCAACACCTGATAACACCTTTTCGAGGGATGTCCCAGAAAGAAAATATGATATATATGGATTGTATACGGGTTGAAGATCCCCCCATGGGTCTTGTATTGGGAGGCTTGCCTTCATAGGTGTATACGGGGATTGTGCGACGATTCCAGAGGTTGTGCGACAACCTCGTGCATCATCATCATCATATACATTGCACTTACTTTATTATGTTTATATGGTGTTGTATTGTCATATTAACTTACCATTTATGTAATTGTCTTATCTTCTTTTACTTGTAGTTGATGATCTTTTATATACATGTTCCCTCTTATTCTACTTATATGTGATAATGCATACTTGTGTTCTATCTTTTTTTACTTTTTTGGCCCATTTTGCTCATTTTCATCTTGCCTCTTGGGAGTTAAATCCTAAAATAGTATGGGACCTTAAAGCGAAGCTTGTGGGAGCTTGGAAAGCTAGATTAACACCCATTTCTTGATTTTATTACGGATTTAAGATAAGAATTCACCATTTTGTTAGTAATTTCTTGATAAATTTCTCGAAACTCCAAAAATCTAAGGGC
>NW_025830754.1:0-2914 GCF_002878395.1 Capsicum annuum | reverse complement strand
CCATAAAAGCCTCCAGTATGTCTTTTCCCAAAAAGATCTCAATCTTCACCAGAGAAGATGGCTAGAGCTCTTGAAGGATTATGACATGAGTATTGTTTATCATCCGAGAAAGGACAATCTTGTAGACGACGCTCTCAGTCGACTCTCCATGGATAGTATTTCTCACATTGAGGATAGTAAGAAAAAGATGGCTCAGGAGATCCATCAGCTTGCCAGACTAGGCGTTCACTTAGTCGATTCTTCAGAGGGTGGTGTATGTGTTCATCGTAGTTCAGAGTCATCTCTAGTTTCCGAGGTGAAAGAGAAACAAGACAGGGATCCTATCCTTTTCAAGCTCAAAGAGTCAGTTCAGAATCAGAAAGTCAAGGTTTTCTCCCAAAGGGGAGATGGTGTTCTTCGTTGTCAGGGCCGCCTATGTGTTCTAGGTGTAGATGAATTGAGGCAACGAATACTTACAGAAGCACATGGTGCGTGATACTCTATTTATCCAGGGGCCACTAAGATATAACACGACACAAGAGAGATCTATTGGTGGAGTGGGATGAAGAGAGATATTGCAGAGTTTATGGATAAGTGCTCTATATGTCAGCAGGTTAAGATAGAGCATCAGAAACCTAGTGGTTCCATGCAAGAGTTCATCATTCCTATTTGGAAGTGGGAAGAAGTTAACATGGAATTCGTGATGGGTTTTCCTAGAACTCATCATTAGCATGATTCAGTCTGGGTCATTATAGATAGAATGACCAAGTCAGCTTATTTCCTTCCTGTTCATACTTCTTATTCCACCGAGGATTATGCCAAACTCTATATCAGAGAGTTAGTCAGATTACATGGTGTTCCACTATCTATCATCTCAGACAGAGGTACTCAGTTCACTTCTTACTTTTGGAAAGCATTCTAAAAGAGTCTCGGTACCCAAGTCTATCTCAGTACAGGATTTCATCCTTAGATAGATGGTCAAGCAGAGAGGACCATTTAGACTCTTGAAGATATACTAAGGGAATGTGCAATTGACTTCAAGGGAAGTTGGGACGACCACTTGCCTTTGATTGAGTTTGCATACAACAATCGCTATCATTCTAGTATTCAGATGGCTCCATTCGAAGCTCTCTATGGTAAGAGATGTAGATCTCCGATTGGTTGGTTTGAAGTTAGTGAGGCCTCAATCATAGGTTCTGAATTAGTATTGGATGCCTTAGAGAAAGTTTACTTGATCAGAGAGAGACTCCAGGCTACTCAGAGCTGACAGAAGTTCTATGCATATGTTCGTAGAAAGGATCTCAAGTTCGAGGTCAATGACTATGTCTATCTTTAGATCTCTCCCATGAAGGGAGTGAAGAGGTTCGGTAAGAAAGGAAACTCAGTCCCTGGTATGTCGGTCCCTTCAGAATTCTTTGTCGCTTTTGCAAGGTAGCTTATGAGCTTGAGTTTCCTTCAGATCTAGCCTCAGTCCATCCATTCTTCTATGTCTGTTTGCTAAAGAAGTGCATAGGTGACCCAGTAGTTGTTGTCCCTATTCAAAGCATCGACATTTAGAACAACCTATCTTATGAAGAGATTTCAGTTGAAATCTTAGATTATTAGCCTCGTAGATTGAGGAACAAAGAAGTCCCTCTAGTCAAGGTTCTTTGGCAAAATCAGTCTCATGAGAGAGATACTGGGGAAGCAGAAACAAATATGCGTACCAAGTATCCTCACCTCTTTCCCACCAATTTAGATCAAGCTCAAGGTAACAGTTCTCCTTAAGCTTATTCAATTTCACGTTTATGTTTCCAGTATAAACTTGGTACCAATTAACCGTTTCATACTCATTCATGCATTCATGTGTCAGTTATTCGTGCATCAGATATGCACGAGTTAAATATGTTTAGAATATTAATCAAGAGATCAAGTTTTAGTTCTTCATGCTCAGTTCAGGTTCTATAGTCCTGTATCCCTTCTCAGTAAATTCTCATTCGAGGATGAATATTCCCAAGGGGGAGATATTGTAATACCCCGTATATTTCTAAGCTAGAAAGTGAATAAGTATTCCTACGTATGAAATCTCCTATCCTATGATTCATACTTGAGTACATGAATTACAACATATATCCTAGTGACAAGATAGCTTATGATGCATTAATCATGTTCATATGAGTCACTTAAGGTAATACAAGCTAAGAGTTTTTGAATCCATCAAGTTTTAGTGTTTGATTTTGCAAGGGTCATCTTTGAATGAGTATAACTCGATGTTAATTTGGTATTTTAGCTGATTTATACCCACAAAATTATAGAGAATTGAATTAGCTTTCCAATGATACCAATTTCTCCTTAATCCAATACCCGAGCGAAAAGTTATGCCCATTTTCGTGAGAGGCAGTAAGCATAGCCGATTGGTTAGGCGCCGCCCAACCCAAGAATAGGCGATTGGTTAGGATCCACCCAACCCAAGCATAGGCGATCACTTGGGCGCCACCTAAGTTAATTCCAAGTGTCAAAAACACTCCATTTTGAGTTATTTTAAAGGTAATTGAGTCTTTAAATACTCCTAACACGTCCCTAACCTTAACCCTACGAAATATATAGCTTCTAAACATATTACAACCCTATTTTCATCTCAAAGCTCATCATCCAAGAGAACTAAAGGAGAAAAACAACTAGGGTTGCATTATTAATCTTGAAGATTTGATTTTAAGGAAATTCCTCTGTCAGTCATCAAGAATCTTCGTTCTAAGGTATGCGTAGTGTTCATCCACGGATTCCTTTCGTCTGTGGAGTTCAAGAATCAATCTTTAAAATAAAAAAGCTTGGTTGATTGTGGTGATATGATCATACCCATGTTGATTCTTGTTTGTTTTGCTATATAATAGTATCGTGACTGTATATCTCATGAAAGTTATGTTGTTTTTCAACTAACAACATAACTTTCATGAGA